>NC_054710.1:25755858-25780134 GCF_016097555.1 Gigantopelta aegis
GAGCGGGCTCCCATTTCCGTAAGGGACGGCGGGGTTGGGGGGGGGGGGGGGGTTGCCCTAATTAAACGAAAATGGCCGAATATAAAAAAAAAACATTTATTTATTTATATTAACATTATAATCAAACAACTATATAGGGTTGCAAAATAATCCACACGTATTTTTACATGGATTTTGAGGGGAAAATGATGGAACGTCTCAGGTTAGCACATTTTGCACGGACATCTCTATAATGTTTGCCCGAATTTGATGTTTTGCTCCAGAATTAGGGGGGGGGGGGGGGTAATACCTCGCCCTCCCCGTGCATCCTATCTCGTACGCTTATGTTTCTTTGTACTGTACCGTGAACTCTTGTGGCGAACTTGAGTGGCTATATCAACACAATATGGTTTTCTTTCTTCATAAGATAACAAGACACCGAAGAACACTCCAACAAGATGTAACGATTATTGAGCAATACCTCTCAGCAAGTGGATAACTGTCCATTGAGGCGCATATTGAAGCAACTCAACCGCAGTTACTAAAACTTAAGTATTGATACTTAATGATCATCTATTGCAAAATTAAAACGTGCAACGCGAAACAAGACGTCTGCCAATATTTCTAAACAATGGCGAAAGATCATCAACAAACAATTGATTTTTTCAACAAAAAACTAATTAAACCTCTAGCAGGGCATAAACGTTGGCACAAACGATTTTGCCGATCGTCAGTCGGTTATGCAAAACCAATATCAACATAAATGACGGATCGTTCGTGCAAAAGCTTTAATCGTTCGTCAGAAAATCTTCTTTTTTAAAGTATCACTGTGTTTGGAAGAAAATTAGCCTATATTGCTGGTGTGAGAAAGATGTGTCCGTATGAAATCAGCATCACAGTCGATACAGAGTTAGCACCGCGGAGATACAAAGTCGGTGTCATCTACTATATATACATATACATACGTCCTCGGCCTGTCGGTCGCCGTAATCGCGAAATGCGATAAAAAAAATAAAAGCGGCGACAAAATAATCAATGTGGCGAATGTTCGTGGAAATTTTTGTTTTGTTTAATTATTTACGAGCTCAGTTTTCGGTATCCAGTAACAAAGAAGTAGTCCAACCATTGTCTAACCGTGTGATCTAGTTTACCACATTATCGAATCTCCCATTTGACAAATAATGCTTGGATTCGTTTCGTTCGTTTCGTTGTTCTTTGTTTATGTATATTTGTATATGTTGTATAAACGCAATCCAGCAACAGACACCTGAGCTCATAGCATATTGTCAGAGCGATTGACATCACATTCTGACGAGTTCCATTTTTTTATCCTATGTTCGTGCTTATATGAAATTAAGGTTCAAGCAGTCAGTTATAGAGTCTCACCTTAGAACGGTTGCTTAAATGTCAAACGTTGTGCGTGATTAATTTGTATCTAATTTTGATTACACTGGCTATGTTAGATAATACAATATACTGAACAGCATTGAAAACGCACCACCAGTTGATGATAACAAACGTGAATGGGGCGTATATCAGCCTTAAAAATATCAACGAATAAGTACCATACTACCTCATAGACCATGCACGACGACGTATAACTTACAAAAACGATAGCCTGAACACACCATGAAACGCAACACCAAAAACACAATATTGTGCATGCATAGCATGAACAACGTAAATTGAATGTGCAAATCATGCAAATTGAGACTATAAAAGATGGTCTCTGAAAAGCCACTTTCATTTATGAAGTAGACTTTGAGGAAAAGTTAAACAAGTGATGGCAAGTTTGACAGATGAGGAACGTGAACGTGCCTTAGGCAGGTTTCAAGTCAGCACTTCGAGTAGAGTCATAGCACTGCGGTTTGGATGCCACCATTCAACAATCACTAGACTCCACAGGAGATACCAGAAGCTAGGAACGATCAGGGACCGTCCACATCCAGGCCAACGACGTGTTACGACACCACAAGATCGCCATATTCGTGATCGAATTCTGCCAGCTGCCAGGGCTGCACCAACTGTTCATGGTCAACGAGGGGTTAATAGCGCAGACACTGTGCGTCGCCGTCTTCGCTCTGCTGGGATGCGCGCTCGACAACCATATGTTGGACCTATCCTGACTGATCGACATAGAAATGAGCGCCGACGTTTGGCAGGCAGGCATCGCCATTGGGAATTACAACGTTGGTATGGTGTGCTATTCTCTGACGAAACCCGTTTTCATTTAAGGAATGCTGGTGGTCGGTTGCGGGTGTGGCGTAGGCGTGGAGAACGTTACCACAGTGACTGCCTTGCCCAGACGCATCGATGGGGTGGAGGGAGTGTCATAGTGTGGGGAGGAATCAGTTACCATCACCGAACAGCACTCCATGTTTGCCTTGGAAGAATGAATGACATTTATTACCGGGATAACGTTTTGCAAAATCACGTCAGTACCTTTTTTCTTCAGCATCGGGATATGCACACATTTCAACAAGACAACGCCCGAGCGCACACAGCACGTGCTACATCATAGTGTCTACCGAACAATAATGTCTCTTTGCTTGAATGGCCAGCATTGTCCCCTAATTTATCGCCAATAGAGAATCTTTGGGATTACAATGTTCAACGCATCTCACGTCCACAAATGAATAGCCTTACAGAACTGGAAAACGCACTACAGCAGGAGTGAAATGCTATCCTCCAGAACACTATTTGCAGACTTATCGGGTCGGTAAGAAGACGTTGCATGGCTTGTGTTGCTGCAGATGGTGGTCATACGCGCTACTGACTTTTCATTGTGACCCCACGTGTATTTCATGCGTAGATGGATTAAAACTAGTCAGTGATTGTGCATCATTTTTGTTTGTTGTCATTATCAAAAAATTATTACCCAGGTATTCTTTTCAAAATCCAAACATTTCTTGGTGATGCGTTTTCAATACTGTTCAGTATATATATATATATATATATATATATATATATATATATATATATATATATATATATATATATACAGTAAAACCTGCCTTCGCGGCCACCTCCATATGGCGGCCACCTGTCCATGGCGGCCACCCTGAGGTCCCCCCAATGAATTTTACTATATATTTTACCTCTATATGGCAACCACCTGCTCAACGCGGCCAGCGGCCACATTTTTGTCATAAAAAAGCGAAAATGAACCTGCTATCGCGGCCACAATTGTTGTTTAGTGCAAGTTATAAAGAAATGTCGGCAATCGTAAAAAAAAACGTAAGATGTTTTTGTTGATATAACCAATTGACTTGATAATCAGCGGTCCTTTAAAGGTCGTCGGCCGCTTAGCTGTGTTCGTTAATTAACAAGTGTTTTTAATCTGGATTAACGGTGCGATGTACTAGTCATCGGCGGTGGTCATTAAACGCAGTTGATAAGGGGGTATCTATCCTAAAACAACTGGAGTTAAACGTGTCAACTCTAGAAGGAATTAAATACTGCTGCAGTTTATTTCTGATATTTAGCAAGATACGTGACTTCTTTAGCAAGTGAACATTAAAGGATAATCAGTGACTTTAATGCGCAGAACAGTGCTCCATTATTCTGTTGTTTGTTAAATATTCTCTTTTTCACTTCGGACTTATATATAACCTGCATACGGCGGCCACCTCTCTATGGCGGCCACTTTTGTCATGTCCCATGAGTGGCCACCATAGACAGGTTCGACTGTATATATATAAGTCATTACCAGAGTGTTTTTTGGTATCGTCAATATCACATATTAGGAATAAAAGATTTATTATGCGAGCCTCTGGCATTATTTGTATTAGTAATATATGATACTGACGATACCGAAATACACAAGGGTAATACTCTATTTATCATATAATCTCAAGCTTAATACAACGTGTTGTTGTAAACTGTCCTTAGAAAACTTTCTATATTTTGTAAATTAGTTACGGATACTTTCAAATCATCTGGCTGATTTTCTGTGTGTTTTTGTATTTATGTATGTTATTGTACTTTCACCATCTTGTCACAATGTATTAATTGTTATATGTAAACATGTCCTCATATGCCGTAGAATACGGCCTGAGTGTAAATAAAGTTCAGTTCAGTACACGCAACTTTAATTCCAGTCTGCCATTACTAGATACTCAAATGACGTAAAAATATGTTGCGCGCTGTCTTTTTGATTGGAAATAATGTCAAACTCGAATGACGTCATTTTGGATGTCCTTACATTAAAACATACTAGGGCTTAACGTTTTCTGTTTTCTGAATGCTGGACCGCTTTCAATGTAAATTGTTATTGAAATGTTGTTTGTTGTTTTGTTTGTTGTTTTTTGTTGTTTTTTTGTTTTTTTGTTTGTTTGTTTGTTTGTTGTTGTTTTGTTTTTTGTTGATAACTATGAATGCATACGTCAATTATGGAGTGTCAATAAACCTAGTGCCGTTACCTCGATTAATCAGCATCTAATCTGCAGAGTTATCAAATTCTTAAAGTATGTGATCTGAAAAACATATCACATACTTGATTGCACTGAACATGTAAGATATTGTATACATACAACGTCCATAACTGTGTTATACTTCCAACTCTGTTCACTTTGTTTTCTCGTAAACTGTTCGCGCAATTAACATCCGATTTGTTGTTGTCCGCTTGACATTCATGTGTGAGAATTTTCTTCGCAGTTCTAGAACATTTTCATTAACAATAAAGTTCAAACAAGTAAGTATCTAAATGCACAACTTTACAAAGCCCAAAAGCCATTAATTTTATTAAATCGTTTCTGTTTATTCCTTAAAATTACCGATATCGGGTCCATATGACTCGGAGAAATTGACTTAAAATGGAAGAAGATAAATTAGCATTCGGTGCGGGTGGCATGGCCCACACGTGACAGATCGACAAAGCCAAATCATTTAAATTGTATGATGTCTAAGCCCCTGTTGTTAGAATTTGTTTTCAATTATTATATTCGATCTGCAAAAGGTATGCTACATTTTTTTGCCTCTACTGTAGCGAATAATATTCATAATCCATTCATAACAATTCTAAATAATTTCGAGTGTATATAGTGTGTTATTTAAGAACCAATTCATTAAAACATATATATAGTTTACAAAGTATTCACTGGTGTGAACGTAATGCCTATCAGTATTGACATCAAGTGTTAGTGATATGTGTTGGTAAAAGGCAGACCGGGCCAGAACGCTTGAGAAATTATTTTTGTTTCCTTTTAAAAAATATTAAACAAAATGTTCGTTAAAGGTAGACTAAACTCCAACAAGAGCCTTATGTGTTGGAAAGATATATACCCGGACCACCAACACATACTGACACTTTAACAAATGAAAAACGCGTAATTTTAGAATTAATAAAAACGTGATTATTCCTGCTAACTGGGGGCATCCATTTTGTTTCGTTTTTGTGACGTCCGGTGGTATAGCTTGGGGCGAAGTGACGTCAGCTCAGGTCCAACTTCTCTATTATGCACAGTGCAAACAAATGCTCTAATTTACGACAAGGCGCTTCGCTTTCATCAACCTGACTTGCAAAACAACATAAATGACTTGATAGTATAATAAAGTATTTAACTAAATATATTTCAATTTGCATCAATATAAGGAAACGGAGTTATAGTATTTTTTTCTTTTAAAAAATCCAAAGAAAAAAATGTTTTATTATTAGGCCTATTGGTAGGATACTTTCGAGCAAAAACGACCACTCACGATACCTATGTGATAATTTTCTTTTCTCTGGGACTACGTAATTGGTCAGTTGTGTGATTTTAGATGGGAAAGTCTACTTAATCAAAGGTTTTACAGAATTACTTACAGTAATAAAGCTGGTAAAGTCCGTTACGATTTGAGGTTATCACACAATACCCTGTGATCTTAATAAAAGAGGCACGTCTTTTTAGTGTGTCTAGACACAGTGTCTAGGGACCGTCTAAATATACACCTGCCAATCAAGAACCAAAGGTACAGGCCACGGAAAGAAAATATCAATTAAGCAAGAAAACACTCCGACTATTATTACAGTACGTGGGTTAATTTATATACAAAATATAATACAGTTATTTCAACACTTTGACAATGGTGGTTTATTTTTTATTGGCAAATAAACCACATATACACGTTGCTTGTTACTGGGATAGATATCATTACAGAACATTGCGATGCACCCGCAAAAATCAGGTATGTTTTGTTTCTTCAGTTCGAAGACTAATTCTTGACGTGACACGTTAGGTATTACGTCACCGCCAGCTCGCCAGAGGGCGTATTCACTGGGATGGTACAAAATGGCTGCGCCCGTTATATATAATAGCCGTCACATTTAACCGTTTTATTAATTAACTATACGATTATACTTGTTGATATTAAGCAATAATGTGCATTATGTATCGTTGAATGTGCACACCAGTCCAAAAGCCTTGCTAAAAAAAAAATATATATATATATATACAAAGCTCTCTTAGGCTCTGCTAGACAACAAAACATCCTCTTTGCAAGTCTTTTAGCACTGCACTGCGAGATCGCAAAGTTGCCAGAGTTTAGTGAATTAGGCCCCTGATCAGTTTGTTGTTATTGTTGATGTGTTTTTTTATATTATTTATTTATTTATTTTATTTTATTTTTATTTTATTTTTTATTTTTTTATTTTATTTATTTATTTATTTATTTATTTATTTATTTATTTATTTATTTTTTATTTATTATTTATTTATTGATTGATTTAATTTTGTTTATTTATTTTTATTTTATTTTATTATGTGTGTGTGTGCGTGTGTGTGTGTGTGTGTGTGTGTGTAGAGCCCTAAATTGTAATAAATTACCTGAATTGTAATACCTGCCTTGAATTTTAACAAAATCTGCCCTGAATTGTAATGCTGACTTGAATTGTAGCAAAGAACTGCCCTGATTTGTAATAATCAGAGCTGTCTTGAATTGTAATTAGATACCGACTTGAATTGTAATGACAAAAAAAAAGAAAAGAAAAAAGAAAAAAGAAAGATGAAAAAAAAAAAAGAAAAAAGAAAGGAACGCGTGCTTAAACGACACCTCACCGCATTTCTTCAATTTGAGGCTGTTGAGTTTATTGTATTTAAGACAATCATTACTGTCACATAGGCTTCTCCAAATCGCTAAAATACCTGTATTAAGCGGCCACAGTAAATGTTTACTATTACATAAAAATAAAAATAAAAATTTAACAACAGCGATGAGGTGCAGCAAATAACCGATCTTCACACCTTCAGGAATATTAGTACCCATTCAGTCCAGACATCTCTACTGCGTATCAGTTAAGAAAGGATGAGTATGTAATTCATCTAACTGCCTCTGGGCAGGTTACGCTTGGAATCTGTAGATTCACTTACTATGACAATGCGCCGCATGAAGTAGAAATTAAATAATTAAATGGAAAGAGAAAACAAACTTGTTGAGAACAGTTAATTTAATGCATTTCATTTGTAGTTTTTCATGAAGGACGCGACATGTCAAAAGTGTATTTATAGTAAACTGTGAAACATACATCCATTAATTAGCAGTACAGATGGTAAGACAAGTATGTCACAGCCTGTAATCAGCGGCCACCTGTCTTAAGCGGCCACTTTTGTCTACTCCCTTGTGTATGTGTGTGTTTGTGTGTGTGTGTGTGTGTGTGTGTGTGTGTGTGTGTGTGTGTGTGATGAAATATCTTACATTTTCAGTACAAAGTATGTCACATTTTTAGATCACATACTTCAAGAATATGACAACTTAACAGGAGTTGATTTTTTTTTTTTTACCACTATCCCAAAGGAATAGTGAATTTCAAAAAACACTATTCCGTCTAAAATGTACTATTCCTTCAACTATTAATGTACCACTAGTTTTCCTGACTCTGCTACGTCGCCCTGTACAACATTGCGTAACGAACACTTGTTTATAAACCAGTCTATGCATTACTGCGTGCTAGCTGGAATTACAAACGAACTCACTCCAAACATTAGTCTCGATAAAAAAAAACGTTCATATGGTATCGGTAAGTGCATGATAACGGTCTTAGTAGCGCGAGGATTTGTTCTGCAAAAAAATGTAGCTGAAGGAAAAGGGTAAGCGGAATAGTCACAGGCGATTTTCGATATCCGTGCTTTATTTTCACTTTCATGACGGGATATTGGAAGAATTGTTTTACTATTCCGTTTACTATTTGCGGAATAGCAGAATAGCGTAAAATTCAACCCCTGCTTAATCGAGGTCACGACACTAGGTTTATTGACATTAAAGCAAACATACTAGGGTGACACTCCATAATTGACGTATGCAGTCATAAAATGAAACCATTTCAACAGTAATTGTACACTGAAGGCTGTCCAGGGGGTTAGACGCTATTACCACAGTGATTTTCGCTATCGTCAATATCCTATATTAGGAATAAAGATTTTTTGAATTTTTTATTCCTAATGTATGATACTGACGATACCGAAAAACACGAATGCAATAATCTCTTTATCATATAATCTGAAGCTTAATACAAAGTGTTTTTGTAAACTGTGAACGCAACTGTAATTCCAGTTCTCCATTAATACATATTCATATGGCGTAAGAATATGTGGCGCGGTGTCTTTTTGAATGGAAATGACGTCAAACTCGAATGACGTCATTTTGGATGTCATTAAATTAAAATAAACTAGCGCATAACGTTTTTTTTCTTCTTCTTCCTTTTTTTTTTCTGAACCCTAGGCAGCTTTCAGTGTGAAACTGATATTGAAATCAAAATAACCTGGGAGGGAGGGAGGGAGGAGACAGAGAGAGAGAGAGAGAGAGAGAGAGAGAGAGAGAGAGAGAGAGAGAGAGAGAGAGAGAGAGAGAGATGAGGAGAGGGAGAGGGGTAAACAATATTTCAGTTTTGGCGCGTGCGCGGTGTGCAGGTGTGGGGGGGGGGGGGGGGGGGGGGTTCTGGGTGTCATAACCCACTGTTCCAAGGAAAGATGTTGTTTTTTGTTTGTTGTTGTTGGTTTTGTTTTGTAAGGGAACACGTGGATGGAGATACTCCCAGGGGCAATTCAAGTTTGGTTTTGTTCAACGACGCCACTAGAATACATTGATTTGATTTATTAATTATCGAGTTACTGGATGTCAAACATTTGGTAATTTTGACATACAGTCTCCATTAGGAGCAAGATATCTTTTATATGCACCACTCTACAGACATGATACCACATACATCAACATTTAATACACCAGTCGTGGTGCTCTGGCAGGAACGAGAATTAGCCCAATGGGTTCATCAACGGGAATCGATCGCAAATTGACCGCACATCAAGGAAATGCTTTACTACTGAGCTAATTCAAAATTTACGTTGTTTTGAAGTAAATAGCAACACGTTGTAACGCTCGACTTTTATTTACAAATACTGATGGCTAACGGTTTTGTTTTGTTTTGTTTAGTGGCACCACTTGTATACACTACTTCACCTTGAAAGTCAAAGTTTAAAAGCCATATAGTAAAAAAACTAAACAAAATGTGTATGCAGGAGTTTGCCCAGAGCCATAAGGCTTAATGAGCCGACAATCATCAGTCCGGAACGTGAGCGCTTTGACCAACCAACCGACCAACCGAAACTCTGTTTACGTACCTGTATCCACTGGATGTTCCGGGACACCGATCCCGATCGATACCTCAAACAAAAGCCGGTTATATCGATCAGGAAAGAAAGGGGGTTGTTTGAATATTGGGGGGCAATTTAAATTGGTGTACATTTCAAATGGGGGAAGGGAGATTATTTAATATGTTTGCATCTGTCTCTCCAAAATATATATAGGAGGCTATTGTACAATGCACAATTATTGACGTTTTTTAGAACTGGCATTTGGTCCAAAAATAAAGAGAAAACCCCCCACTAATAATTTACAATTAAACTTTACTATTAACTTTGACTTCTCTTCTCCAGTAAATGATCTGCCCTGGAGAGGTTGTCATCCTATAGTCGAGGCACTGGAGAGATTATTCATGGAATCTTCCACTATTTTGGTAAAACGTTTGTTTTGTTTAACGACACCGCTAGAGCACATTGATTTATTGATCATCGGCTAGTGGATGTCAAACACTTTGTAATTCTGACATAGATACTTAGAAAGGAAACCCGCTACATTTTTCTATTAGTAGCATGGTGTCTTTTATATACACTTTCCAACAGACAGGAAAGCACGTACCACGGCCTTTGACCAGTTGTGGTGCACTGGATGGAACGAGAAACAACCCAATCATTTGAATGGATCCGCCGAGGTGGTTCGATCCTGCGACGCGAACACCAATAAAGTTTAAATGCTGAAGGAGAACATGTTGAACCAATACACTGACTTCTCTTCTCCGGTAAGTGATCTCCTCGAGAGTGGCTGTCCTCCTATAGGTGAGGCATTAGATAGAGATTCGTGGAATCTTGCACTAACTTGCCAAATGCCCATTCGACTCAGCATTGTCCCGATATACGGTCTTCATCATAAATAACGGTCTTGTTGTTCATAGTAACTGAATTACAATACAAGCATGCTGTCCCTGATTATCTTTTACAGAGGTTACTGATTGTAAATTAGAGAGCAGATTCATGTAGGCGGCCGGTCATACTAGTCATAGCAGTCAGGTAATTTGCGTAATACCGTGCATTGCATGGACATATGGTCCGTATTAGGTTACTGGTTTTTGTTTATGAAAAAGTAAAGTTTGTTTTGTTTAACGAGACGACTAGCGAACATTGATTTATTAATCATCCCCTAGTATGTGTCAAATATTTGGTAATGTGTCTAAACTATTATTGACTGTATATTAAACGTGTTTCTGATCGTTCTACTATTTGTACTAAGTTAAATTTCATTATATTTCCCAAAATACGTTGGAAATTATTTGAAGACAAAATTCAGTTTGGTCTTTTTTCAAATATTAAGACACCAGTAACACATTGAATATACAGACACTGACATTATACACAAGAAAATGCATGGGCGTACATAGGTGTGTGGGGGGGGGGGGGGGTGTCCGAACCCCACCCTGAAATCGCTTTTTTATAATTTAATATATTTGACATTGATATCTGACATTATTATATTTACTCAATATAGAAATATATGCCCAATATCCCTGCAATCGATTTTGGAACCCCCCTTTTCAAAATCCTATGTACGCCCATGAAATGTATTTAAAATGTAAGTTTAATCGTAGAAATATTTTATTTTTCGGAAACATCTTACAATGCAGCAATGCCCCTTTAAGTTTAATATTGTGCATTTTGTTCAGTTTGAAACGTCGTGTTTCTCGGCGATACAGTTTTCCAAACACATCATCAATTATCCATTGGGTAATTACTTGATGCTGTTTTGTTGTGCATGTTTTTTATACCTATCTTATGATTGAATGGTTATGCATCTTTTGTCACGGTACACTGTTCAATTTACAAATATATCATCAATTATTCATGCTGTTTTATTCTGAATTCTATGGTACTTAATTGCAGACACACACACAGACAGAGATAGATAGATAGAGAGAGAGAGAGAGAGAGAGAGAGAGAGAGAGAGAGAGAGAGAGAGAGAGAGAGAGAGAGAGAGAGAGAGAGAGAGAGAGAGAGAGAGAGTATAGACTCGTAGTGATGAGGCTGTATATACGATAACCGTATATTGTATTTTAGAATTTTATATAAACGACCGCCGTTTATACAGACTTGGCAAATGAATGAATGTTTAACGCCACCCCAGCACGAACAAATACATCGGCTATTAGGTGTCAAACTATGGTAATGCAAACAAATAAAGTGATGATCAACATCAATATAAAAATGCAAGATTTAAATAAAAACAGTGTAAAGAACTGTACAAAAATACAAATATACAGACTTTTACTCAAAATTTCAATTGTATCTCGAAGAAAACAAGGGAATGTGTGCTGTATTGGCCATTATCAGAGAGAATGTTACATCCCTGCACCACGGTGAGATTACAGCACGCGCAGTGGTGGCAAATGAGGGCCGACTATTTAATAATATATATTGTTTCATGAAGAAAAAAAGTTAGTTTGTTTTGTTTAAGGACACCACTATTGTAATTGGTATATGTGATATATAGTCTTCGGTAAGTAGCCTGCTATCTTGTTTGTATTAGTAACGATGGATCTTTTATAGACACTATCCCACAGACAAGATAGCATATACCACGGCCTTTGATATACCATTCGTGGTGCACTGGTTGGAATGGGTCCACGGACAACTGGAGAAGCTGACGATCCTTTGATTGTACACATGTTGCAACTAGCACACCGTATTTTCAACTATGCCAGTATCACGAGGTGGTGATATGTCGTTGTTGTTTTATATATATATATATATATATATATATATATATGGTCACGTAACTACAGTAGCACACGCGCGTTTTCATTGTTACTTGATCACAGTAGTCTGAAACATCGAAAACCCCCACATTAAAACGATATTTGTTACGACCTCACAAATGTGCAGCGTGAACGTGCCGTCGGCATGTTGCACGCGGGAACGTCAGTAGCTGAAGTTGCAAGGGCGTTGGGTTGAAGTTCACCGGCAGTGTATGATCTGCGGACACGAGTACGAAAACACGGGCACCACAGGGGATCGCGCACAACCGGGTAGGCCACGTATGACGTCACAGGCAGATGGCTGTCATATTGTGTTCCGTCACCTCCACAACCGTTTCATGACAGCTATGGGAACCAGTAATTAACCTTTCAGACGTCGGGTGTCCGCGCAAACGATCCGAAATCGGCTGCGAATCGCTAACATCCACGCATGGCGTCCATATGTTGGACCCATTTTGACACAAATTTTACTGACGTCAACGTCAACTGTGGGGACAACACCACTTACGATGGACTCAGATGGGATGGAACAGAGTCGTGTTTAGCGATGAATGAAGATTCACACTGCAATTTGCCGATGACAGGCAGTGTTTGGAGACGAAGTGGTGAACGTCATGTTTAGTGTTGTGTCAGTGAAGATGACATAATCGGAGGCAGAAGTGTAATGGTTTGGGGTGCTTTCTGTGGAAACGGACGTTGTTGACGTCTTGTCGTCCGTGGCAACTTCAACGCTGCTGCATACCGCGACCATGTACTGGCCCAGGAATTTGTACCCTTCATTGCAGCTTATGGTCCTGGCCTGATCATTCAGCATAACAACGCCAGACCCCACACGCCCATCTTGACAAGAGATAACCTGAGGGACGCGGACACCAATGCCATGGACTGGCCTTCAAAGTCGCCCGACCTGAATCCCATCGAGCACTGGGATGTTCTTGGAAGACGCCTGCGCACTCTCAGGAACCATCCACAAACTTTGCAGGAACTTGGTGCCTCATTACTGGAACAATGGCCCAGTATCCCTAATGAAGTCTTTACACGCATCAGGCAGTCAATGAGGAGACGTTGCCTTGCAGTTGTGGGTACACATGGAGGGCATACACGCTACTGAACCTATGATTTCATCAGACGACCCGGGTTGTGAATTACCATTTTCACTGTGGTTTTGACGAATGCTGTTGGCGCACCGAACAGATCTTTGACACAAAATGTATTCCTATTCTCTCTTTGGACGTCATACAATAAAAATATATTATTTAACACTTTCTTCTGTCATATTTGCCAATTAGCCAATATGAAACGGTTGTGAATTTGTGTTTAATCTCTCTTTCTCTCTCTCTCTCTCTCTCTCTCTCTCTCTCTCTCTCTCTCTCTCTCTCTGTGTGTGTCTCTCTCACACACACACACGCACGCACACACACACACACACACACACACACACACACACACACACACACACACACAAATATATATATATATATATATATATATATATATATATATATATATATATGATATCAACACTGTCTAGAGAATATAAATAACACCCACACATGACAAAGCCGAAGTGTTCCAGTTTTCAGAATTATAAATGTATTTAAAAGTTATGAGTAAATGAAAATAATGTTAATGTTCACAGGTACGTTTCCAACATGTATATAGCTATCTTCCTTTCAGCTCTAATTATATCAACCAGAGATGACTGTATCTCCAATAAATGTAAACTTCACTGCAGCTTACAGTTGCTTGTAAATATAACTTCCATAAAACAAGTTAATCAAATAGAGATGGTAAATTAATACAATTTATTTTAAAATGTATGTTAAAGTTATTCCAGTGTCAATTTAAATGTATGCAATGCTATAAAGCTGTAAACTTGGGCAAGGGGACATGCTTTTAATGTGTGCTTTTCAGACCGCAAACGAGTGAGAGAACAACACTGACGTCCAGGTGAGGTGAGGTGAGGTCATAGAGCTTTACGTGCACATTCAGAGCAAGCTGTTGTAGCGCACGCCTGTCTTGAGCACAAGAGCCGGCCCAGGACAGGAACGATGTGGGAGGGGGGGGGGGGGGGGGGCAGGTGCAAATGAGCACCAGCAGCCTGACCGTGGTCGGTAGCAGGCGGAGGGGGGTGGGGGTGGGGGGTGAGAATGGTGCTATGGAATTTTGAATGGAGCAAGCATTATTCCAAAAGAGAAAATGTGCGCAAGTTTGTTTGAGGAATTTGGGCGCAATGTTGAACGGTCGGTCAAAAAGAAAGATCCGGAGCTGATATAGGTTTTGACATTAGAGAATCGAGAGTAGATCGTTAATTAGACCTCTATTTCATTTCCTTTCAACTTATTTCCGTGCTTATATCCAATTAAGGTTCAAGCACGCTGTCCTGGGTACACGCCTCAGCTATCTGGGCTGTCTGTCCAGGACAGTGGGTTAGTTGTTAGTTGGTTAGTAGTTAGTGAGAGAGAAGAGGGTGTAGTGGCTTACACCTACCCAAAGAGCCCTTAATAACTCGCTCTGGGTTGGAGCCGGTACCGGGCTGCGAACCCTGTACCTACCAGCCTGTAGTCCGATGGCTTAACCACTACGCCACCGAGGCCGATGTAGACCTCCATTCATTCATTTCAACTTATTTTCGTGCTTATATCAAATTAAGGTTCAAGCACGCTGTCTTGGGCACATACCTCAGCTATCTGGGCTGTCTGTCCAGGACAGTGGGTTAGTTTTTATTTGGTTAGTGGTTAGTGAGAAAGAAGAGGGTGTAGTGGCCTTACACCTACCCATTGGACCTTTAAGAACTCGCTCTTGGTTGGAGCCGGTACCGGGCTGCGAACCCTATACCTACCAGCCTGTAGGTCGATGGCTTAACCACGACGCCATCGAGGCCGGTTTTAGACCTCTATGGTTGACGTCAGGTCAGGTCATAGAGTTTTACGTGCACATTCAGAACAAGCTGTTGTAGCGCACGCCTGCAAGGGAGCACCAGCAGCCCGACTGAATCGGTGGCAGGCGGGTGGGGGTGGTGGTGGTGCTATGGAATTTTGAATGGAGCCGTTAATGCCAAAGAGAAAAAGGTGCGCAGTTTTGTTGAGTAATTTTGGCGCAATTTTGAAGGTCGGTCGAAAGGTAATGATCGAGCTAGTATAGGTTTTGAATCGAGACTAACTCGTTAGTGAATCGAGAGTAGCTCGTTAATTATAGACCTTCATGATGCTGGTTGTCTCCCTAGGTTGTCCGTAGAGTCCTGATAAGGATCTGACCTCTTCTGGTCGTGGCATGACAACCCAGAGGAGACTCGTCCATTGACGTCAGCCTTTTATACTGTTTTTAAGTACCATGTGACGTCATAACAACCAATCAGAATTTACATCACTCTAGGAAGAGATCTACCTTTATAAAATAAATATCATTTCATTTAATAATTACGTTATGCATACAATTTCTCAATAAATAAAGTTTAGCCCATAGCAAATTCATTACCAACTTGAACTAATTAATACTGGACATTTTTAAAGTGCATAAACATAAAACAAACATGTCTTAATTGCTTTTTCAATCTAAAATTAGCGCAAAGCAATTTCACAGAAAAATTCTTTAGAATATTCATAAAAAAACTGCATCATTTACCAGGCACAAAGACAAGCTATGATGCGTTGCAGATACTTTGGGAATTCAAGCTAATAATGCAGACAAATTCTATTGTGCATAAACATGAGACAACCATTACACAAGAGCGTCTTTGTCTAACTTTAATATTAAATAGTTTTAAATAAAAAGTCTTTGGAAATATTATAAAAACGACATTCATTACCTGGCACAAACACAAGCTAAGCTGCATTACAAATACATGTGGAATTCAAACTAATAATACACACAAATTCTGATATGCATAAACTTTAGAGTGAGACTATCATTACACAATTCGTTTTTAGTCTAATGTCAATATAAACTAGTTTTACTGAAAAAGCCTTTGAGGTAATTATAAAAACAGCATTTTAATACTGTTGTTTACACATATTGTGTACCGGTATATCTAACCTTAGCAACCATTGCTCATTGCATTTAATTGTTGACATTCTAAAAATGACTATTATTAATGACTCGATTTGCAGTCATGCTTGCTTTGTGCCATATTATAATGATCCGATTGTATATAAATTGTTGCGGCAATGAATTAGGACACAGAACTGGGGCATGGTGCAGCGCCCGTTTATATACTGCTAGCTAGAACACTGTATTCTTTCAAGTGGTTTTATAGTAAACGTAAACACGATAGATATCATTATAATTCAGACGTTATGATCCCCTGTTTCTCAAGGCAAATAACAGTTCTACTATGAAAGTAGTAGACAATGGGAGATCAGTTCTACTGACCGACCAGTACTGCTTCTAACTATAGCCGGCCGATCTAATCTAGCGACCGACTTTAATAAGTAGTACTTTTTTATCATTAATTATATTAATTAGAGATGCGCATCAAAATTTTAAAGGCCCACTATTTAATTTCTGGATGTAAATTTCAAAATTGTCCCCTTAATTTTTGTCTGTCCCGGAGCAAGTCACTGGCTATCCAGAGACAGGCCCCGAGACGGACATGCTCGAAAATCTAGTGGTATATGAGCATGCAAAGGGTTAAATCAATGGATGTGAAAGAACCACTTGCAGGATGAAAGTATGTATGCCATTGTCCTTTTTGAGAATTAAGTCTTCCAATTGTTTACCTCTAGTATTTATGTCATCGCATCCCCACAATGTGTGGTGAGCATTAAAATATCCTATGATAATAAAGGGAGTAGGGAGTTGATCAAGAATACCTTGAAAGTCCCTAGTGTTAAAATTGTAATTGTTTCGAGGGGGTAAATAAACAGAGAGTAATAGTTGTATGAGCTATGACCTTTACAGCCACAGCTTGTAAATTTGACTTTACAATAATGGAAACGCCCCCAGACGCTCTATTTTCAGTGTCTTGACATTTATGGTAGAGATTAACTCCTCTGATGTTAATACTGTCAGTATCCTTCAGGAAGGTTTCCTGAAGACACACTGCAAGAGGATTATAGTTTTGAATTAGAAGACTTAATTCATCAATATTGGGCCTAAGCCCACGACAGTTCCACTGGATAACTTTATTTTCCATCGGTAGGAAGTATGGGTTTTATCATTGGCTTTGCTCGGCAATGATCTGGAGATGAAATCTCTATATCATCATCACCGATATTAGCCAAAGTTTCATACATATTGCTGATCGGGACCGAACGTAGTTCGATCTTTTTCATCCTACCAGACAGTACTTCTGTAGCTTTCTTTGGGGATTGCTTTGTGTCACTGCCTGTCTTAGGAGACTAGTGCTCGATCTATTTGGTGGGTTTTTAAAATCCAATAACACTTGTGTTTCAGTTTCCTTTTGCTGGGGGGTGCAGTCTTTTTTCTTTTTGTGCTGCTTTTTGCACCTGCTTTTGCGCCTTCTCAATATCAGACAGTTTCTTGTACTTGGCTTCATCGCAATGCCATAATAGGTCTGTGTTGACTGCACCACTTTTAGTGTGGACTTTGGCAGCAGCTGCAGCTATATATGACTTGTCAGCCAAAGTCGGTGTTGCTGTCTCCACCAACCTTCTGGCACCAACGAAGGAGTTTCTTTTGTACTTTTACCTGTTGAACCTGTTGTTCCAGCTTCCACCGTGGACACTCGCGTGAGTATGCACAGGGGTTTCCATTGCAGGTGAGACAAATGGCATCGCTTTTACATGTTTTGCTGTCGTGGTCAAAAAGTCCACAACGAGCACATGTAAGTTTACCACGACATGTGTTCTGTCCATGACCAAACCTCTGGCATTTGAAACAACGCAAGCGGTTTGGAATGAAAGGTTCAACAGGGATATCAAGATAGCCAGCTTTGACATACTGGGGAAGGGTATGGATGTTAAATGTGACGATGCAAGTATTCGTCGGTAAAAAGTCGTTGTTGTGACGAACCTTTATCCTCCTCAGGGTAGTAACACCCTGTGAGCTAATATTTTGACATATTTTTCCCTCACTGACTCCCTCCGGATCTCTGCTTCTGATCACCCCCTTTGACAAATTGAGGGAGTTTTGAGTAGTTACCTTAATTGCGACATTACAGAAAACTGTTGATTTGAGAAGGCAGGCTGAGTGTTTTTGGGTTAAAAACTCAACCAGCAACCCATGCTTGATGTTCTTGACATGTTTTGGCTCATCAGCCTAACCAACGATTGCCTTTTGAATGGCAAAAGGTGAACGTTTATTCAAGGCCCCGTCATCACTGGAACCGATGACGAGAAACCTTGGCCAATTTTGTGAAGAAATCTCTTTGGATTTCATGGACTCATGGACTGGATTAAATCAATGCCAAAACATCCTGCATACAATGCGGTGTTTGATAATGGATATATGAAGTTATTTGGTGCGAAACCGAATGCGATTCGAACATTTGGGTCTTCGCATTAGGCAGTTTTTATCAGTGTCCAACATTGATTTGACAGACATTTTGGAAACGCCTTCATATTTTATTTTGCCACCTTGGTGTATCAAACCACCAAAAATTGTATTCGATCTTGTGCATCTAAAAAAAGATCGCACAGATGCAGTTATTTATAAACAACATTTTATGGAAATCCAAGAGCGGCACTGTGATTACATTCCTGTTTACACAGACGGATCACGGGATGGGAATTCTGTGGCTTGTGCTACAGTGTTTCCATCAGACGCAATAATTTCCATGAGATTGCCCGATTCAGCATCAATCTTTACTACTGAAATTTGGGCAATCTTTAAAGCCCTGGAACAGATTAAGGATTCATATGCATATTATGTATATTATTTGTACAGACTCGCTTTCGTGTGTCCAAGCTCTACAATACATGAAATTGGAGCATCCCTTAGTTGGGATGGTGATACGAAAGTGTGTCTTTTTATCAATTGCCAATAAAGATGTTATATTTTGTTGGGTACCTAGCCATGTTGGCATTAAGGGTAACGAAAAGGCAGATGTTACTGCCAAGTCTGCTTTGAACTTACCCCGTGTCCATGTTGGTGTCCCCTACAGTGATTTTAAATTTCATATTAACCAATATATCTGTTCGACTTGGCAAGACGATTGGGACGGTGCGATTGCGAACAAGCTTCATTATGCCAAAGCAGTCCTGGGAGAGTGGCGGTCGTCCTGCAGGCGATGCAGGAAGGATGAAATAGTATTGTGCCGTGCCAGCATCGGCCGTGCATATCTGACGCATTCGTTTATTTTAAAGAAGGACCCTCCCCCTCAGTGTGAACATTGTCAGTGTACACTGACTGTGCGGCACATTTTGGTGAAGTGTGATCATCTTAAGCCGACAAGAAATGATATATTTGGCAACAGAACTGTTTTGAAATCTTTTAAATTCCATCCAGAATTAATTGTAAAGTTTTTAAAACACTTTGACTTCTATACAAAGTTTTAAAATATACTTACCTTGATTTTATGTATTATATTATACTTTTCCCCCACAGCTCCTTACACTGTGTTTTTACATGAATATATATAAATGATATTTCCATATACTTACCATTTGTGACACCCAATAGCCGATATGTATATTTGTGCTGGGGTGTCGTTAAACATTCATTCATTCATTCATTCATATTTATTGAATAAAAGGTTCATTAACCGTGCTCTGCACCCACCACTGAGTCCAACAAGGGAACATGGTGCTGCGAATAACCAGCAGACAGCCATGCCAGGGATACATGGTTGCTATACTTGGGCATTAAGAAACAAAATCACCCAGTTGACCCTAACTACCGCTCGAAGAACAACAAATACGTATGGCATACGAAACAGTGTTTGCTCTTGACTAATGTAAACAAAACAAAGATTGTATGCTCTCGAACTTGGCGTGACAAGCCGATCACATAGTTTAAGCTATGAGAAACCCGTAAGTTTGACGAGTCAATTAATGCTTAGTTAGTATTCGAATATCCGTTTGTTATTTCCATCGAATATTCGAATACCATTTTCAAGACGAATACCGAACACTAATATATACGTGTGTGTGTGTGTCTGTGTGTGTGTGTGCGTGTGTGTGTGTGTGTGCGCGCGCGCGCGCGCGCGCGTGTGTATGTGCATACATATGTATATGTGTCTCTTTATTCCCGCATTCCTCTGCGTGTCATACAACGTCATAGGATTGCGTGACCACTAAATTTCATCAATTTTAACGCATTGCGGGAAATTGTAAGCATTGGCGTATTTCGACGGTCAATAATTGATAAGTATTACCTTGCTGACGACCAAAATATTGCATATCTCTAAGTTTAAAGTTATTCATATTATCAAATAGTGTATTCCTCTGCTGCCGACGATCAGAATATTGCATGTCTCCCACATAGTTTAAATCAATTCATATTATTAAATATTGTATTTCCTTCCATCGCCAAGTAGGATGTATCACTTTGAAATGTATCAATATATTTTCATCCACATGGGTAATAATATTAAATATTGTATTCCCCTGTTGTCGACCAACATATTATATGTCTCGCACTAAGCTTAAATCAGTTCACTGGGTTACTTTCTCAACAATCAAAGAGCCCATTCTCTGAGTGTTTGTCCCGTTCCAACCAATGTGATACGACTGGTATATCAAATGCCGTGGCATCTTCCTCTCAACTCTAAGACTAAATGTCATAATTACCACATTGTTAACATACAGTATGCCAATGTTCTCTAGTGGTGTTGAACAACACATAGTTTATTTTTTATTTATCTATTGTTAATTGATAATGAAATAAATTCGCCGAATTTATCTTTAATTGGAAATGCCTATTTGGTGTTATGTGGTAAGCAGAAAACAGTTTACATTGCCTAATAACTAGGTCAGCGCATCACAGACTAGACTACTGCAACACTGCCACGAAACAAAACGGAAATCGAACGAGAATTAACGGAGCATGGTATGCGATGTTTTACTCTTTCCGGAACTGAGTACATGGCAAACCGGCAAACACTTATGAAAGTACAAAGGTAAATATTTGTGAATCCAAGAATCGTTGAGTGTCGATAACATTCTCCGAAACAACGTTGCCATGCCCGCCATCAGCTCATCACAATTTCGCATGCCCAAATTATGATATCTACATGCAGTCTATTCCTGGTCAATTTGCAGCTATTTTTAAAATTAGAATTCGTTGTTTGACAAAATAAAATTCAAGATGGCTGCCAAGTAGTTACAATTTGTTTTTTAAATGACATATTTTGGGGTACACGCCACTATCGCACTAAACACTGAAACAGACCAATAAAAACTTCTTATTTTAAGGGACATCCCTGAGTTTGCTACATTGTAAGATGTTTCTGACTAATAAAATAGTTCTACGAGTAAACTTGCACATTAAATATAGTTTCTTATTTAGGATATCAGTGTCTTCATATTCAAGGTGGTTCTGGTCATCTCAATATTTGTAAGAAACCCAAACTGGATTTTGTCTTTAAATAATTTCGTACGTACGAAAAAAATGATTGTTAGGGAAATAAAATGAAATGTGTCCTAGTACAAATATTAAAACGATCAAAAACACTTTTAATATACAACAACTAATATTTTATGCAGAAAAAATGTATTTGATATGCAATTACAATCATTAAAAGTCTCTGTTAGTCAATAACATCTTTAAAATTGCATCAAACTCAGGAATGTCCCTTTAATCGAACGAAAACATAGAAAACCTTTACCGTCTATTTATTCCCTGCTTCGTGGCACTTTTATAGCAACTTGGCCGTTAAAATAATTTGATCAGCAATACTATAGAAAATGTACAGTTCCTTAATGGAAATATTCAATGCACATGCATGTTTGCTACCAACTTTTATACAGACACCTGTACAGGGAGGAGGGGCAAATGAAAATAATGATAATGGATGATAAAAGGAATACCACCCACCCCCACCCCTCGTGTCTTTGATATCATAATTTATCAGCACTCGTCGATAAAAGTATAACACTCCTCGGCAACAATCCTCATACGTTTATCATGCTGATATATTATGATATATCAAGACACTCGGGGAGTATCCTCTAAATATCAACTATATTTTCTACAGAAAGTACACTATGAAATACAAGATATTAACTTTATTAATTTTATTTTCTAAAAAAGTGCACTTCATTAAATGACATGTATTTCTATATAAAGGTACATATAATTATATCAGCTATGTTTTCTACTCAAGTTTATTTTCCATGTAAAGCTGTATTCAAATAAATATATCAACGTTATTTTCTAAAGAAAGGTGAACTGTATAAAATATCTCTATATTGTCTTTATTTTCTATAGAAAACTGCATTCAATTAAAAAACATATATCGAGTTTGTGTTCTATATAAAGGTACAAACCATTAAATATCATAACTGCATCAGCTATATTTGTATCAACTTTAATTTTACAGCAAGCACCCATTTAAATACCAAATGCATAAACTTTGTCTTCGAAGGGACATCCCCCCTCCCCCCATGCCATTTATAGCTTGATGATATGAGGGATTGGGAGCTTTTTAAACGCACACAATTAAAACCCCCATCTTGATACAATTATGTCCTCTGTTGAATGGATTAATAATAGGGATGTTTTAATTTTTCAAATTCATATTCCTTGTTTACTCAGACCATATGCAAGGTACATGAGGAAAACGCAATTCAATGCAATACAATACAATACAAAAGGTGTGTTCAGTATATGATATATATATATATATATATATATATATATTATATATATATTATATATATATATATATATATTTATATATATATATATACTCTTTAAAAAAGTAGGGGAACTCTAGTAACAATTTACAATTGCCAAAATCGTAAAGTATATTAGCTGTGGGGAATGGTTATATGATAATAGTGAATTAATTGGGCAAACATTACAACCAGTAGTTCAGTATTACAGTAGATTTATGACCACCAAAGATCTTGAAGGACGATCGGGGTCAGAAGTGAAATTTAAAAGCTGTCGTTTTTTATCAGTACATCGAAATTCAAACAACAAAAACGACTAAAAACAAAACAATAACAACTGTATGATCAACAGAATAAAACAAATTGACAGAAATAATGTTCCACAGTGACTAATGAACCTTCCTGGCAATTGTCAAAATTGAGAATGACACCCCACGCACGTGTACGGGGCAACTGCCTGATAAATGTGCAAACTATGGAATGTGTTTTGGTATGTTGATAAACATACCTGAACGTTCTTTACTATGATGTATGTGGTCAAAAAGTATGGTCGGTCTAATAGTTGATAGTAACATTAATATTTCAGGTTCCCCTACTTTTTGAAGAGTACATATACCCTATATATACATGTATATGGTCCTAAAATATATTAGAATCTAATCAAATTCGAAATGATTAATAATGAAACAATTTAACAAAACCTAAATTAATATGCGTTGTTTAATCATCGCACCCTTTCTATTAAAGTTAAAACTTGTTGCGTTTAATGACACCACTGCAGCACACTGATTTACTAATCATCGGGTATAGAAAAAAGTTCAAGTTTGTTTAGTTTAACGACACCACGGTTTCATGATACATTTTTTAAACGATTCTTGAAGTATTCAATTTATTGATCGATACAACTAATTTTCCTATTTTGCCTGGTGAAAAGTATCGATGCTCATTTATTTAACATGATGTGTAAGTTTAGGATTTCTTACTTAATATGGTGTGTACGTTTAGGATTACTTACTTAACATGGTGTGTAAGTTTAGGATTTCTTATTTAATATGACGTGTAAGTTTAGGATTTCTTACTCAACAGACCGGCCTCGGTGGCGTCGTGGTTAGGCCATCGGTCAACAGGCTGGTAGGTACTGGGTTCGGATCTCAGTCGAGGCATGGAACTTTTAATGCAGATACCGACTCCAAACCCTGATTGTGTGCTCCGCAAGGCTCCATGGAT
>NC_054710.1:25780334-25842834 GCF_016097555.1 Gigantopelta aegis
CGATTGCTTGAAACAACATGATTTTAAGAAAGATTTAGTGTTTGTAAAATTAGCTGCGGGTATAAATGATATGTTGTATAAATGTGTTCACCCAGGAGGAACAGAACTTGACATTTCAGACATTCTTGCAGCTGAAATTATTAACAAACTGAAACTGTTTAAAGACAATATACAATTATTTGATCCTGTGGCTGTGTCGATTCCCACTGCTCGTTTACAGAAAACATTTGAATCAAATACAACATTAAAATTTTCATTTTTTTTCTAATGATGAAAGAGAATCCAAGCAGAAGTTATTGAATGCAAAAATATATCAAATCAATATCATTATTCCTCTCTTACCCAAATGGAGGGTTTTTCCAACAATATGCTTGGCTGTGATAAAAGAAACTACCATTGTTTAACCAAGACAAGAAATGTTGATTAAAGCTAAGATGATTCCTAGTTGTAAACGTGATGTAGTGCCAGATGATTTTGAAGGTGTGTTGGAACCAGATAAACGTTCTGAACATCAAAACTTATTGATCGCAAGATCAATTTCAAAGGTTGTAAATGCTTCTACGTTGGTGCAAGTAATGGATGTGTCTGATGTCCCTGTTACAATTTTTGAACACACTCCATTGGGAACATTTTATGCAGCTATAAACCAGTGTGAACAAATAGCATGTATTGGTGTTTATGAAATTGTGGGTGCAGTCAAATCAAATGTACAGTCTACTAAGGTGGGTAAACCCTCGAGCATAATCAAAGCAGATTTCAATTTAGACAGTACAGAATTAACTTTTGGACAAAAGAATCCAGTTGTGTTCAATGCTGAATGATTTTCATGATGTCGTATCATCAGGTCCCGATGATCTTGATCGTACTTCCATAGTTGATCATAAAATTGACACAGGTACTTCGCTGCCTATTAAACAATCACCAAGACGAATTTCTGGCAATTTAAAGGAAGACGTTGACAGGCAAACACTGGCAATGTTAAACAATGATATCGAGGATAGTCATAGTCCTATTTGTCTGGTTCGGAAACAAGATGGTACACATCGATTCTGTGTGGATTTTCGTCGTCTTAATAATGTGACACATAAGGATGCGTATCCTTTGCCAAGAATTGATGAATGTATTGACAGTCTAGCAGGTTCTATATAGTTTAGTACACTTGATTTGGCAACTGAGTATTGGCAGGTTGGAGTAGATCCCCATGATGGAGAGAAAACTGCATTCAGTAGTGGTAATGGTCTTTACCAGTTCATCGTAATGCCGTTTGGACTAACAAATGCACCAGCGGCATTTCAACGGCTGATGGAGTTTGTTTTAGCGAAACTGAGTTGGAAGTGTTGTCTGGTTTATAGTGATGATATTATTGTATTGAGTACAAGTTTTCAACAACATGTGGATTTACTCAGGCAGGTGTTGCAATGTTTACAAAAGCCTGGTCTGAAAGTTAAACCTTCAAAATGTCACTTTTTCAAACAGGAAGTGATTTTTTTTGGGTACAAGGTGTCTAATAAAGGGGTGGAGCCAGACCCGCCAAATGTTGAGAAGATGATATATTACCCAGTTACATCGACTTGCGGAAGTTCGCACATTTCTTGGATTGGTATCCTACTATCGGCGTTTTGTGTGAAAGTGTTCGGAAATTGCAGCATTTAGAACGCTGAAAGACAACTTGGTTAATCCTCCTATTTTAGCCTATCCTGACTTTAGTAACGTGTTTATATTGCAAACAGATGCTTCAAATGTGGTTGTAAGTGCAGTTTGGTCTCAAATGAATAATGGGAAGGAACTGTGGTAGCCTTTGATATGATGACCTTCCAGATATTGCATTAGGTAGGGCTAGGGATGAAGGTTAACATGGCCATAATGATATAGAACTGGGAGATGCTCTAGTACATGGATCTGTTGATGCATGAGTTCCAAGACAAATATGGTCTGGTCGATTAACAACCAAACCAAAACATCTTGAAGAATTTGTAAGTACAAATTTGTAAATACTTGTATATAAAGTGTAAATAAGATGTATATATTAGCAATGCTACATTAATAACATGGCCTTTTGATATGATATGTAGTATTCAATAATTATACATAGGTTTACTATAAAATCGTGTCATTTTATTTATTTTAAAACGTGAACATTGTCCACGTATAGTCGAATTAGGTCATAAATGTTATATATTGCAGTGTATTACATTTGCTCTCCTGTTATATTTAGTGATATCTATTATTAGCATTAGTAGAGTCGCAGATGACTTAATTCTTAGGGGGGAATAATGCAACAATGTAATATGTGATGTGGTTTTGGAAGGTAGTAGCACGTGCAAGGCATGTAAGGGGAAGGTGGAAAAGTCATCGGCAGTTCGAGATTGGAGTGACAACGAGGAGACACGTGTTATTGTATGCAGCTGAAGATTGGAAATTAGGGTTAGTAAATGAGAGTTTACATTATGAACATTATATATTTGCTACTTAACTTTTTTTAATTGGCATGTTCATGACAAACATATGTTTCACATAAACATTTCCCAACCTTTTCTAAATTTATTTTCTGAAAAAAATACACCCAAACGTCACGTAGCTACTTCGTAGTTCATTTGATAGCTTATTACCAGCTTCTGTGGTGTCGTGGTTAAGCCATCGGTCATAAGGCTGGTAGGTACTGGTTCACAGCCCGGTACCGGCTCCCACCCAGAGTGAGTTTTAACGATTCGAATGTAAGACCACTATACTCTCTTCTCTCTCACTAACCACTAACAACTAATAAACTGTCCTGATCAGACAACTCAGACAGCCCAGTTGTGTATCCAGGACAACTTGCTTGAACCTTAATTCAATATAAACACGAACATAAGTTGAAATGAAATAAACATAAATTACAGCTTATTACATCTCGTTTATTGTAAGTCATGGTGATGTTGCCAAAAGTACTTATAATCTTGGGAGTATCATGTTATGTGACCCAGGATGTTTTTGTAAAAATGCAGAGTCCAAATATTTTAGTAGGCCGTCATAGCTTCAAATAGTGTACCAAGTGTGCACTTCATTTCAAAACATACCGGGTCCCACCTAGAGGGAGTTTTAACGACTCATTGAGTAGGTGTAAAGCCACTACACCTTCTTCTATCTCATTAACCTCTAACAATTAACAATTAACTCACTGTCCTGGACAGACAACCCAGATAGCTGAGGTGTGTGCCCAGGACAGGGTGCTTGAACCTTAATTGGATGTAAGCACAAAAATAAGTTGAAACGAAATTAGATGTTATAAACTGTCAAGTAGCCGTATGGCATTTGGGCCCAGTTTTCAGAAAAAAAAAAAAAATTATTTTCATAAATATGATAACTAAAAAAATTCTTATATTTAGAAAATATGTAAATTTATGCAACTACCCCCCCCCCCCCCCCCCCCCCCCCCCCCCCCCCCCCCCCCCATCCACAGTGCTCAAATTCGAGCAAACATTATACAGATATTTGGGCAAAACGTTCTAACATGAGACCTTTTTACCGTGTATTTCCACCATTCCACCCTCAAAATTAGTTATAATCCATATACAAAATGCGCAGGGATTCGTTTGCAAACCTATATAGCGGTTTGGTAGTAATCTATATGAATAAATGTTGATATGCAGATTTGGGCATTTTCGTTTAAAGCCTTCCCCCCTCACCTATAAAAATAGGAGCCTGTACGCCTATGTTTATATCGAAATAAAGTTGCTTCTTTGGTGGGGTGGGGGGTTATATAAAAATTATCTGGGGTCAAGTGACGTCGTTTTCAACCAAAAATACTGTGACCATATTTGACTATCACATCAGGGCTATTATGTTAAGGAAGGAATGTTTTATCTAATGACGCATGGAAGACAGTTTAATTCATGTTAGATGGCGTCAGACATACGCTCAAGAAGCACACGGGTAATTAGAGGGAAAACCTGCTGCTGTCATACAATGAGCTAGTGTTTCCGAAAAACAGCAAGGACTCATTTATATGACTGAATTACATGAATTAAAGACGTCTTAAAAACCTCTATCACAGTGAGGGGTGGACGTAGCTCAGTGGTGAAGCGTTTAGCTGATGCGCGGTCAATCTGGGATCGATCCCAGTCGGTGGACCCATTGAGCTGTTTCTCACTTCAGCCAGTGCCCCACGACTGGTATATCAAAGACCGTGACATGTGCTATCCTGTTTGTGGGGTGGTGCATGCGAAAGGTCCTTGCTACTAAGACTATCCATTAGCCGATGATTAATAACCAATGTGCTCTAGGTTTCAAGAAAAATGTCCCTCAACTGTTACATGTAGCTCTGGTGTGTGTCAGGCCTTATCATCTGGAAGACTTACCATCTGGTCAGAACGTACCATGTGGACAGTTCTTACCATGTGGGCAGAACATACCATGTGGGCAGAACTAATTACCATCTGGGCAGAACAACTTATCATCTGGGCGGAACTTACCACAGGGCAGAACATACCATCTGGGTACAACTTACCATATGGACAGACATACCATGAGGAAAACTTATCATCTGGGCAGAACATACCATATGGGCAGAACTTACCATCTGGGCAGAACTTGGCGAATTCATCTCTCGTGTCAGTCAGTGACGTTTGCTCACTTTGAGTTGCTATGGCCTGACAGGGTTTGATATTTTTCAGCAGACAATTCGTTATTGTAAAGTGATTCCTGAAACAATAACAGAAAAGATGAGTATTACACGTATGGCGTTCACCTTAGAATTTTTTTTATGGAAACAAAATAACTAACACACTTTGTAGTCAGGTCCCATTGTCCAAGAATCAAACGTGCAGACATTTTGTTGTTGTTGTTGTTGTTTTGTTTTGTTTATTTGTTTGCTTTTTTTTTTCTTTTTTTTTTCCTGTTTTTTTTTTTTTGGGGGGGGTGGGGGGGGGGGGGGGGGGTGGGTGGGGTGGGGAGGATTTGGTAAAACACAATTTTTAAACTTTATTTGGGGATGCTGAATCCAAAAACAAAATACGTTGGCCATCTGAAAAATTATGTTTTATGATACAAAATGTCTGAAAACAAATTGGCGGCAGATAGTTTAATTAATAACCATTTAATTGATATCCCAACGAATTTTATAGGATTTGTTTCGGCATTAGCATACATGTGTACATTTAAGTTATAAAAAAAAATCTATGTTGAAAATCTGAAAATTTAGATTTATGATCCATGATGGTAAAAAATACACAAGGTGGCTAAATAAAAATGGCGGCCATTTGTCATACAATTTATAAAATCAAAGACTTATGAATGGCATTATTAGCTGTTATAAACGTGAGAAAGTACCTGTTTGCCTTAGGCCGATTAACAAAACTAATTCGTGATCAGGGCCGTATCTCTGCACAATGCAGAGTTCAATGGAGAGTTGGCAAAATAGTGCTTGATTTTAGGAATCTTAATCTAGTGCCACGTCTATAGGACAGCCACTCCCGAGGTGATTCTTCACTGGAGAATAATTTATCGTGCATCGCCACAAAGAAGACTGCCACTCCCAGACGAGTTACTATAAATCAAAACTGGCATCGGATAGATATTAAGAGAGAAAACAAGCTGTCGCCACTTCATGGGCTACCCTTTTCCATTAGCAGCAAGGGATCTTTTATATGCACCATCCCACAGACAGGTTAGTTCATATCACGGTCTTTGATATACCAGTTTTGGTGCACTGGCTGAAATGAGAAATAGCCCAATGGGCCCACCGACAGTGATCGATCCCAGACCGACTGCGCATCGAGCAAGCGCTTTACCACTGGGCTACATATCGCCCCCAGATGGCACCCGTTATGAATATTGTCACCACAGCTATCAAGTCCGTCACTTCAAAGAAAGTATCAAAACATACCACAAATATAAAATTAGTTCACCATATAAAATGATGCAAGATGGTGCCAAATCATAATGATTTGCATTGGGGGAAAGGTGACTTTCAACATTTAGTCTGTTTGATAATACATTACTGTACATTTTATGTATTATATCAAATATGGTATCTTTTCTAAAAGGGTTGATTAACAAACTCATCAAAAAAAAAAGTATTTTGTTTAACGACACCACTAGAGCACATTGATTTATTAATCACCGGCTATTGGATGTCAAACATATGGTAATTTTGACACAGTCATAGAGAGGAAACCTGCCACATTTTTCCATTAGTAGCAAAGGATATTTTATATGCACCATCCCACAGATAGGATAGCACATACCACGACCTTTGATATACCAGTCGTGGTACATTGGCTGGAACGAGAAATGGCCCAATGGGCCCACCGACGGGCATCGATCCCAGACCGAATGCGCATCAGGCGAGTGCGTTACAGCCTCAATAGAACAATTGAATGCAATTGATGGTGGAGGCAAATCTGTGTCATGCCCATGCTTTACCACTGGGCCAGAGAATGAAGGGCCATGACAATAGCTCTGGCATGTTTTCATGATTTTGCCGATTCTGTTTGGGAATTTGAATATAAACGAGGCTTCAAAATGAAGCCTTATGGGAGTATATGTGTTAGTTAAAGGGGAGAGGTGCGGAAAGAACAAGACACAGAGAGAGATGGGGGTACGGAAAGAACAAGATACAGAAAGAGAGGGGGTATGGAAAGAATAAGAGACAGAGAGAAGCATAATGGGGGAGAGAGGAAAATAAATTGAGATAAAGGGAAACAGGCGAAAGAGACATACAGGCAGACATATTGTCAAAACCGTCTTTGAATTCTGTCTTGTGTAGATATACGAGTATTGAAGCGTTAGTGGCTTTATTAATACTATATAGATACACAATTTGTAAACCTACCCACACACCGTTTCAGCATAGCTCAAGTTTGTAACGTTACTGGCGAAGAATTTAATTTGACAGGCTGCATAAGTTGGGCAGATACTCAGATATACTTGCAGTTGCGAAAATCTTGACTCAGCTGAAAATAAACAACAAGAGGTATATGTAGAGTCAAACGTCGGCATTACGACCTCTGCTTTCTCGTTAGCCAGGGACATCTGGACGTCGTGAACTGGTCCCAGTGTCCACTGTTTCTAAACATTACGTTTATCGCGACCCAACGTTATATCAAGCTGTTTGGATCATAGTCCAATATATCTGCAGTCAACTGGGTATGATTTTAGATACATATGTATGTAGACAGAAAACCAGATTAATATTACGACGTGGTATGGGGTTTTTTCGCGAATTCACACCTTAGCGCATGTTCGAGACATCTAAATTTCGCGAATGACTGTTAGCACCTGTAAAAAAACCCCACATAAATGGTCTGGAAAAACACACCTCATTGTCGAAAAAGCGGTGTTTCTTGTTACTCGACATCAAACATTTCATTTCAATTAACTTGTTTTGGTGCTTATATCCAATTAAGGTTCAAGCACGCTGTCCTGGGCCCCCCCCCCCCCCCCCCCCCGGCTATCTGGGCTGTATGTCTGGGACAGTAGGTTAGTTGATAATCGTTAGTGGTTAGAGAAAGAGAAGAAGGTGTAGTAGAAAAAAAGATATGTTTTATTTAACGACGCACTCAATACATTTTATTTACGGTTATATGGTGTCAGACATATGCTTGAGGACCACACAGATATTGAGAGAGGACACTTCATGGGTTACTCTTTTCGATTAACATAAAGGGATCTTTTATATGCACCATCCCACAGACAGGGTAGTACATACCACGGTTTTTGATATACCAGTCGTGGTGCACTGGCTGGAACGAGAAGAGGGTGTACAGTGATGTGATGCCTATTTTAAAATAAAAGCTGAAAATATATTTTAAAAGCTAAAATCTCTCTACAGTACCTACATAAAGGTAATCTTTTAGCATTTCCAATGAAATCCAGTCCATTTTCTGAAAATTATTTCAAGCCAAAAAAAAGCTGAAATCAGACAAAAAGCTGAAAAATCACATCTCTGGATGTAGTGGTGTTACACCTAACCATCGAGTCGTTAAAACTGGCACTGGGTGGGAGGCGATACCAAGCTGTGAACCTTGTACCTACCAACCTTATGTCCGATGTCTCTATTCAATTAGGGAGATCGATCCGACTACACATAGTACCTCAGGTGAGTGCTCTACAACTGAGCTAGGCCTTGCCCCTGTTAAATACATGAGAGAGAGAGAGAGAGAGAGAGAGAGAGAGAGAGAGAGAGAGAGAGAGAGAGAGAGAGAGAGAGAGAGAGAGAGAGAGAGAGAGAGAGAGAGAGAGAGAGAGAGCTACAACCCAGAAAAACGAAACAAAACAGACAAAGCCAGTTGACAAACTCTCCATAGAACAAATCTTAGTTAAACTCACTTCCGCACAAGTTCGATACCCCTTTGGCAAGGTTCGACAAAGAGTACGGGCCTTGAGGTTTTCCACATTGTTCCAGCTTCGAGTCTTTACACGTCAGTTCAAGTGCGTTTCTGAAATAGTATTGTTTTCAAAATGCAAAACCACAATTTACAATAATGCACATTATTTCCACAGAACTAATAGTCCAGCAGAGGAATGTGTTTTTCCTGAAAGTTGAAATAGGGGTATTAATTAAAGTTACATTCTCTGGTTACCATATTATAACATCATTTACAAATGTGAAATACAAGCTCAAATGCACTTTTTAAAAAGTCGTGTCTTCGCTGTGAACGGATATCGTCAAACGTATACGCTTGATTCGTCGCCTGTGCCGCCATAGCTCGGCAAAGCACAAACGACAGCCTGTTGTTAGTTTCAGTTAACACGTGCGTTTGCCGATTTCAAATTGTAGGGTTCGTCTCAAAAAATTAAAAGAGAAATCTTGCGCTGTACGAAGAACGTGAGGATACGGTACTAGAGTCTTTAGTTAAAACCGGTTTGATCTTCACAACGTATTATCGACAGTCGTACCTTCCTATTTCAGAATTGATATTTTACAAAGTGTTAGTAGAACTTTCAAACTTCAGTTTGTATACTAGTAACACATTAATCATGTATATATTTTTAAAATAAGATATACTAAAGTAGACAATGAACGTTTTCACTTCTTAATTTTACGTGTTAAAATCGAGAAATTCAAATAAATATTATTTCGTTTGGAAAGGGTAAAGTTAGGGTGAGGGGGTTGTTTAACGACATCAAAGATAAAGCATATTGATTTAATAATCATCCGACCCCATACAACCGTAAATAAAATGTGTTGAGTGCGTCGTTAAATAAAACATATCCTATCCTTCCTTCCATCTGCTGTTGGATGTCTAACATTTGGTAAGTTTGACATATAATCTTAGAGAGGAATCGGGTGCATGTGCAGGGGGAGGGTATTGGAGGTCGAAACCCTTACTTGCCCAAGCTTAAACAAAATGAAATGTATTTTTTGGGGAAGCATGGCCCCATATATAACCCCAACCCCGCTGAAATCCCTGCACACGCGCCTTGGAAACCCGCTACATTTTTTTTTTTTTTTTTTAGCAAGATATCGTTTATATGTACCATCCCACAGACAGGATATCACATACTATGGTCTTTTATATACCCGCCGATGGGGATCGATCCTAGACTGACCGCGCATTTCCAAAAAAAACACCTTTTTAAGTCTAACTAATGAATAAAAATAACATAGTCTTGAAAAATGTTACGTAAATCGAACACAGTACCCTCTTCATCTACCCCTAGAGCGTTACGTAATTAGTAACACCCCCTTACATGTAACGCGTCTGCCAACAGCTGGCCACTGTCAAAATTTCAAGGCAAATCCCCCACCCACCGACCCCTGGAAAGGCGTTGTGAATATAAATATGTTTTGAAGATATGAGACGACCCCTCAATCAAGACAGTTAAATTTGTTCAACAATTGCGAAATCTTACGTGATCTCTTGTTGGGGAATTCTATACTTGTCATAAGCCAATGAAAACCGAGATCGGTATGAGCCCGTCAAAAGTGTCCCACTTTCAAACTACTGGCTTTGTTTTTGACCTGGATAAGCCAGCGTAGTGAAACCAATGCGGAGTGCGGCGTCATATATGCACCAAACGTAGTTGGATTTTCTGTTCTATATGCTTAAATAATAAATATATTCCGGATACTGCCGCTTTAAGTTTCTTTATTGTTGATTTTGTTTAAGGACACATGCTAGAAGATATTTCCGGCAGATGGCATTCTGTCATATTTGACCATTTTGAGATATATTGCTTTCAACCAATCCCCTATCCCTAATTTGCTTTGGGGTTTTTAACTTTTAATATATATGTTTAGCTATTTTACTTCCGTCACTGGTAATTCATGATCCCAATTATTTGTTCAATCTATAATACAATACTCACAGCCATTTTAACAGTTTCCTATCGTTCTGACCGCTTCTAGTCTTTTGACTTTTATTGCTATCTACACTGGTGAGTTTTTTCTTCTCTCTTTTTTGTTTTGTTAAAACGTTTTTACAACGTTATAACAGCACTGTATAGGAACGACCAAACATTTAAGTCGTTAAAACATTTCCAAAACAGTTCTGAAACGTTTAAAGACGCTGATTGGAACACAGCTTCAACATGCTAACCGATAAGCACAATCTCACATGCGTGTACGATATAGGCACTCTTGAGGACCACATACGAAGTACGTATGTGTCGACAGAGTGCCACCAGAGGTTGGTAAATTAGCCGAATTCGCCGTAAAGGGGCCAGAAATGAAGGCAAACAAAGGTACACTTCGGTAGATATTCAAAGGTCCACATACTGCACTATGTTTTTTCACCATTTCTGTATTTACCGTGTACCTTTATAAACCTGTTGTATTTCCCCCACTTTATTTTCTCTTTATCTCGAATGCATAAGCATATTTTGCTTGTCATAAGAAAGTTGATCTGTGTGCTTTAAAAACATCAAAACATAGTATTCAAAGAAACAAAACAGTCAAGCTTGCATATTTTCTATTCTGTTTGTCGAGATTTTATTTTATTCCGAGAGTTCAGCATTTCCGTTATTGAAACATCATGTGAATATAACGTTGCTTGGCCACCATGGTTAAAAAATGTCAGTGCGATGTGTTAAAAAAAAGAAAAAAAGAAGCCTAATAATATTTCACAAGAAGGGTTGGGTGCGTAAGGAGAGATATTACATAAGATCAAATATGTTTGTACAGTGGGGAGCTTGTATTCAAATTAAAGTAGTGAACGTACTCTGTATATGGTGTATTGTGTCAATAGCCTGCTGACTAACATTAATTGCCATTGATTGTATTGGCCCCGCAGGCAATTTAATTTCAAAACCATGAATTTAAACGCTGACAACTGTAATAGTTTCTTAAGCACAACCAGTTGACACACTGGTAGGCTACTTGATATTGGTAACCGGAACAGAAACGATGTAATAGCAGGATACAAGTATGGTATACGTCAATGTTTTAGACGTACTATGAATGAATGTTTATGCCCAGCTCTCACTTGAACAATTCTTTATACAACTCCGATGCGACTAAAACATCGTACAGCCGTGCAATTCCCGTAAGAATTATCTAGGCCCCCCCCCCCCCCCCCCCCCCCCCCCCCCCCCCCCCCCTGCGCAGTATCACTTGTGCAACTGCCTTTCAACTCCCGTGCGACTTTTCCTCCTGAAACATCCGGCAACTGTTCAAGTTCCGTGCGACCTGTATGAGTCCCGCGCAAGCGCCGTGCGATTTTTGTTCAACTCGCGTGCGACCTGTGCGCATGCGGTACAACCGCCGTACAACCAATCAGAGCGTTGTGCGACCGCCGTACAAGCGCCTCTCAATCCGCCGTTCGATCCGTGCGAATCGCATAAACGCAGGGCCTTTTGGCGTCGATCTTAACCGGGATGAGCGTGCCTGAACCTATCCTTGGATATGGGCACTTAAAAATAGTGCCCATACCCATAACCGCACTTGTTTTGTATTTTTAGATCCGCCCAGGTTGTAATGACGATAGGGTTTCCACAATAACATTCTGGAGTAACTTGTTGGATGATGCCCAGAAAGCGTCCAATGATACAGATAATTTGGTCTCACTTTTCAAATATTGGCACATGTCTTAAACGATATCAGTTGCACGTGTAAGAGGAATCTCATCACATCAACACTGGTGATACTGTCCTCATTTTTGTTCCATTGGGCAGGCGACAAAAGGCCTTTCAGATAAATTCCCTTCTAATTCATGTCACAGTACACTTTTCACCGGATGTCACCCATTGATATGAATGATTTGACGCGTTCAGTCACACCTGAATTTCTTAATATAAAACAATATCTCCAAAACAGATATAGTTATTAGTGAAACTCTTTTTTGGGAGTCCAAAGTAGAACCATGTGTGGCCATATTGAACAACACTAATTCCACAGTACTACATATTGACATAGATATTGAAGAAGGAGATGTTAGATACATTCCTCGTGCCTTCTGTGTAGTTAACCGAGGCACAAACAGTGTAGTGATGCTATTCAGTGTCACATATGTCCTTGAGTCAGACCTTTAATAAGATGTATTGAAAGAACTTTGTTGGGGGTACATCCAGATACATTCCTGCCCATGCCATATCAAGTTATGTCAGATATCTGTGCAAAGTCCTCACTTCATTTAATTGGCGGTGAGAGTATTAGCAAAGTATACTCAACAGTATACTCAGCTGAAGAAACACTAGTGTAGTAGTACAGTATACACATGTGAAGAAACACTAGTACAACAGTACAGTATACTCACATGAAGAAACACTAGTACAACAGTACAGTATACTCACGTGAAAAACAAATTGTACAACAGTACAGTATACTCACGTGAAGAAACACTGGTACAACAGCACAGTATACTCATGTAGTACAAAGGTACGGTATACTCACGTGAAAAAAACACTAGTACAACAGTACAGTATACTTACGTGAAGAGACACACGTACAGTAGTACAGTATGCTCACGCGAATATACACTAGTACAACAGTACAGTATACTCACGTGAAGAAACGCTAGTACAACAGTACAGTATACCCATGTGAATATACATTAGTAGAACGGTGCAGTATACTCACGTGAAGAAACACTTGTACAACAGTACACTATGCTCACGTGAATAGACACTAGTATAACAGTGCAGTGTACTCACGTGAAGAAACACTTGTACAACAGTACACTATGCTCACGTGAATAGACACTAGTACAACAGTGCAGTATAATCGCGTGAACAAACACTAGTACAACAGTACAGTATACTCACGTGAAGAAACACTCGTACAGCGGTGCTGTATGCTCACGTGAATATACACTATTACAACAGTACAGTATACTCACGTGAAGAAACACTCGTACAGCAGTGTTGTATGCTCACGTGAATATGCACTAGTACAACAGTACAGTATACTCACGTGAAGAAACACTGCTACAACAGTGCAGTATACTCACGTGAAGAAACACTTGTACATCAGTACAGTATGCTCACGCGAATAGACACTAGTACAACAGTACAGTATACTCACGTGAAGAAACGCTAGTACAACAGTACAGTATATCCATGTGAAAAGACACTAGTACAACAGTACAGTATACCCATGTGAATAGACACTAGTACAACAGTAGAGTATACTCTCGCAAAGTGACACTAGCACAATAGTGCAGTATACTCACGTGAAGAAACACTAGTACAGCAGTACAGTATACTCACGTGAAGAAACACTAGTACAACAGTGCAGTATACTCACGTGAAGAAACACTTGTACAGCAGTACACTATGCTCACGTGAATAAACACTAGTACAACAGTGCCGTATACTCACGTGAAAAAAACACTAGTACAACAGTACAGTATACTCACGTGAAGAAACAATTGTACAGCAGTACAGTATGCTCACGCGAATAGACACTAGTACAACAGTACAGTATACTCACGTGAAGAAACGCTAGTACAACAGTACAGTATACCCATGTGAATAGACACTAGTACAACAGTACAGTATACCCATGTGAATATACACTAGTACAACAGTACAGTATACTCTCGCAAAGTGACACTAGCACAATAGTGCAGTATACTCACGTGAAGAAACACTAGTACAACAGTACAGTATACTCACGTGAAGAAACACTAGTACAGCAGTGCAGTATACTCACATGAAGAGACACTAGTACAATAGTACAGTATACTCACGTAAAGAAACACTAGTACAATAATACAGTATACTCACGTACGGTTATATGGCGTCAGACATAGGGTTAAAGACCACACATACATTGAGAGATGAAACCTGTTGTCGTCACTTCATGGGCTACTCTTTTTGATTAGCAAGAAGGGATTTTTTTTTTTTTTTTTTTCTTACTGCCCCCTTACCTTTCTCTTGCATTCCATCTCATTTCTTCCCGATGTGGCAACTCCTACTATCAAGGCACTTTTTTATATACACCATCTCATAGACAGGATAGTACATACCATGGCCATTGTTACACCAGTTGTGGAGCACTGGCTGGAACGAGAAATACCCAAATGTGTCCACCGACGGGGATCGATCCTAGACCGACCACACACCAAGCGAACGCTTTACCACTGGGCTATGTCTCGCCCCTCTGACGTGAAGAAATAGTAATAGAATGGTAGAGTATACTCACATGGAGACACACTAGTAGAATGGTAGAGTATACTCACATGGAGACACACTAGTAGAATGGTAGAGTATACTCACATGGAGACACACTAGTAGAATGGTAGAGTATACTCACATGAAGACACACTAGTAGAATGGTAGAGTATACTCACATGAAGGACACACTGGTACAACAGTATATTCACATGAAGAGACACTAGTAGAATGGTAGAGTATACTCACATGAAGAAACACTTGTACAACAGTATACTCACATGAAGACACACTAGTAGAATGGTAGAGTATACTCACATGAAGACACACTAGTAGAATGGTAGAGTATACTCACATGAAGACACACTGGTACAACAGTATATTCACATGAAGATACACTAGTAGAATGGTAGAGTATACCCACATGAAGAGACACTGGTACAACAGTATACTCACATGAAGACACACTAGTAGAATGGTAGAGTATACTCACATGAAGACACTAGTAGAATGGTAGAGTATAATCACAGGAAGAGACACTGGTACAACAGTATATTCACATGAAGAGACACTAGTAGAATGGTAGAGTATACTCACATGAAGAAACACTTGTACAACATTATACTCACATGAAGAGACACTTGTACAACAGTATACTCACATGAAGAGACACTTGTACAACAGTATACTCACATGAAGATACACTAGTAAAATGGTAGAGCGTATACTCACACGAAGAGACACTTGTACAACAGTATACTCACATGAAGAGACACTTGTACAACAGTATACTCACATGAAGAGACGCTTGTACAACAGTATACTCACATGAAGATACACTGGTACAACAGTATACTCACATGGAGAGACACTAGTACAACAGTACAGTATACTCACATGGAGATACACTTGTACAACAGTACAGTATACTCACATGGAGAGACACTGGTACAACAGTGCAGTATACTCACATGGAGAGTCACTGGTACAACAGTGCATTATACTCACATGAAGAGTCACTGGTACAACAGTGCAGTATACTCACATGGAGAGACACTGGTACAACAGTGCAATATACTCACATGGAGAGACACTGGTACAACAGTGCGGTATACTCACGTGGAGAGTCACTTGTACAACAGCACATTATACTCACGTGAAGAGACACTTGTGCAACAGTACAGTATACTCACGTGAAGAGACACTGGTACAACAGTACATTATACTCACATGGGGATACACTAGTACGACAGTACAGTATACTCACGCGAAGAAACACTGGTAAAATAGTACAGTATACTAACGTGAAGAAACACTAGTAGAATAGTACAGTATACTCATGTGAAGAAACACTAATACAAAAGTGCAGTATACTCACGTGAAGAAACACTAGTACAAGAGTATAGTATACTCACGTGAAGAAACAGTAGCACAACAGTACAGTATACGCACGTGAAGAAACACTAGTACCACAGTACAGTATACTCACGTGAAGAGACACTAAAGTAGTGTCGGAAATAGAATAAAACTGATTTTCGTCGATGATGTCTTTCATATTAAACTGATACGTAAATATTTTGTAAATATCTATTCAATGATACTCTACCTAATTTAATATTTACTTGTTTGGGTTCTCACTGATGTACAAGGTGGTGTTTACTCTTGAAATTAAATGAAAGATGTCGGTAAGCAGGTGACCTGTGACCTTTCTTGGAACAGACTATAACAAATTTTGATCGACGTGTCAATTTCATTGCTGTTGCAATATGTGAAGGACCGTCTCTGATGACTGTTTACCCCTATCCCTTTCGAAAACAAAATATGTGTAGACATTTCTAAGTAACTTTTGAGCAAAACTGTCAAGAACCATTCTGAGTATGTAATCTATTATACCGGTATTAAAGGTGCTATGTATTAATATTGCATAATGACAGCTATTGCATGTAATTTTTAAATTAAATTTTGCTTTACAGTTTAAAGACTACACCTTCAACTATATGCCCATAAATAATTATAACAAAATAATTTTATCTACTAGTAGAAAATACATTTTTATTTGAGAATCTTTATCACAAACAGGAAATGTTTTATTTAACGACGCACTCAACACATTGTATTTACGGTTATATGGCGTCGGACTTTATCACAAACAGATGCTCACATATAACAATGATATAGCACCTTTAAGTGGTTGCAAGATTGTGTAAATTTCTAATGTACTTATATTGAATTTATATTCAATAAATATGCTAATAATAATTAATAATGTATGCTGCAATTCAAAATACCCAGTTAACTTGCAGCTTTAAATTAAAAGTTTGTTTAAGGGTAAATGAAATTGACACATGTCGATCAAAATTTGTTATAGTCTGTTCCAATAAAGTGCACAACCCACGTGAATGGACACGTGTACAACATTACAGTATACTCACCGCTGTTCACATGTGCCGTTATACCTACAGACGTTTAAGCCGTTTATGTCGCAACCATCCGTGAGCTCTGGAATAAAATACAATATCGAAATCAGCTTGGTTTGGCCTCGTTTATGCACTGTCATCTTCAGAATATTACAAATGAATAGAAACCAATTAATCGAGAAGTGGGCATTGCAAAATGAGCCTGAGTATTGACATACGGTATAACACGCAATTTTGTCATATATTTTGTTTAATTATAACTTATAATAAGTATGCGCTGAATGAAAAGCTGTATGGAGCCAATTAGGCGAGAAGTGGTAATACACTGTAACATGCAGTTGTTTCATATATTTGTTCATAAATATGTAAGACATTCGTACACTTATCCATCACACTACGAGGGGAGGCTGCCAAAACCTTACTTATCTCTCGTGTCTCCTGGCAGCTCGTACATATTGCAAAGTGTAATAAACGAACATCTAAATTAGTTTGCGGTCTAGTATTTCCGTCACTGCTGTAAAAGGGAGTTAAGTCTGGAAGGAATACAAGTCATTGGAGAGGAAAAACCCATACACATAAATCAGGTATGAAAGTCCGGGTAGGACTCTCGTTTCTAAGAAATGAATATCCGTAAGGACTACTCTTCATAAGACCTCGGTTCCTTCTACACCGGATCTGAGCCGGGCTTGATTTAGATCGCCTGAGACGAAGTTTGTTTGGTTCAACGACACCATCAGCGCATATTGATTTATTAATCATTGGCTATTGGATGTCAAATATATGGTAATGTTGACACAGTCATAGAGAGGAAACCCGCTACATCTTTCAATTAGTAGCAAGGGATATTTTATATACACCATCTCACGGACAGGATAGCACATAACACAGACTTTGAAATACCAGTCGTGGTGCACTGGCCGGAAGCTCGTCTGAGCTGATTGGGTTGATGTGTATTGTTTTATTAACAACACCAACCATTACGACCGATATCACTTATTCTGAATACGCATCATGACAACTCGTGCTCGATATCGAAGATTCGTAATTCGGCATATAGTTACTTACTTTCAACTTCCTATGAACGTTACACACGTGACAACACACAATCAAGAGCATTTACATCATAAACTCTAGAGGAACACTCATTTTGCTTCAGTCAAGATTTAACAGTCAAATTTTAAAAGTAAGTATGTCCAACTAAACAGCAAGACGTAGCGTATGAATATGTATACTCTGTCAAAAAAGAAACGCATAGGCGAACAATTCATGGAATCATCTCTTTAATATAAAGTGGCTAATTTCGTTACTTATGATCATATCACAGTAACATTTGACATGAGTATGTGACGGTGTGCGTGCATGAATTGACAGCAGTGGAAGCGTTTTCGTCACCAAACAGCGTCGCACGAGGGCGCTGGAATCAGTACCGTGTGTGGCCACCAGCAGCAGCAATCACTGCGCGACATCTCGTTGGCATAGACTGAATGGGTCTCTGAATCCGGGCACGTGGAATCCTAGCCCATTCTTCCTGCAGTGCATGTGACAGTTACGGGAGTGTCTGAGGCTCCGGGTCACACTGGCGTACACGTCTGTCCAGTTCGTCCCATATATGTTCAATGGGGTTGAGATCTGGCGATATTGATGGCCATGACAGCACATTAATGTTCGCATTATGTAGGAAATCCATTGTTACACGTGCCGTATGTAGCCTGGCATTGTTCTGCTGAAAGAGTTATCTCTGCCGATCCAAAATGGGAAGCATGTGACGACGAAGAATGTCATCCCGGTAGCGTACAGCTGTCAGGTTGCCTTGTACGAACACAAGTTCACTTCTGCCTGTGTATGAGATAGCTCCCCACATCATGACACTCCCTCCACCGAATTTGTCAACTTGGGCGACGCAGTTACTGGCAAAACGTTCATTGCGGCGTCTGTAAACACGTTGTGGTCCATGACGTCGCTGTACATGTAGAAGGAAAGGTGACTCGTCGTTGAACCATACTCGCCGCCAGTTTGCCAAGTTCCACCCCTGTACATTCGTGCACCAGCGAACACGTAAATGTCGATGTTGACGTCGCAGGACGGGGCCAACATACGGTCTTCTAGCCCGTAAACCAGCTTCTCGAAGTCGGTTCCGAATGGTTTGTGCAGACACCCTTCTCAAACAAGGTATGCATCCGGCAGTGTTCGTTGCTGTGGCAGTTCTGTGACGCAAGTGCAGAACCCGGATATAGCGATCTTGTGCTGCAGCTGTTATGCGAGGTCTTTCACTTCTGGGCCGGTCTTCATCTGAATGAAACTGCTGGTACCTGTCCCAGAGACGTGAAATGGTGCTCTGATGGACGTGCATGTGGCGTGCGACTGCTGACCGCGATTCACTTAACTGGAGGCGGCTTATTGCAATGTTTCGATTCGGCAGGCTTAGTCTTGGCATCTTGTAACAACTCGTCTACGTCGAAATGGAAATGAGGCATCACTGCGAGCATTGCAGCATTAAATATTCATCACTACCCAAATGTTTTCCCCGAGTTTCACGTGCATTCGCCGAAATCTGACCATTTCAAGCCGATTTCCTGCAATTGTAGCTCAACGTGCCACAACGTGCGTTAAATTTGTTTTAGAGTGCATTTGGGCATGCTGTCCCATTCCAGGAACATTAACAAACATGGTCATTCAGCAACATTGTACAAAAAAACTACCATATTTTGTCAAATCATACACTTTTCTTCTTTCCCTATCACCTATGCGTTTCTTTTTTTGACAGAGCATAAATAGGTTCTTGGGGAATTCCCTAAATTTCCAACACGTTAATGCCGGTTTTACTACTTCAAATGCATTTGTTTAACCAATCTAATTTCGCGTTATATGTAGAGTTAATTAGAATGCCGGTTTTACTGCCTCAAATGGATTCGATTAGCCAATCTAATTTCGCGTTAATTGTAGAGTGGATTAGAATGCTGGTTTTACTGCCCTTAAATTCCTTTGATTAATCAATGTAATTTCGCGTTATATGTACAGTGAATTAGAAAAGCCAATGTAATTTCGCGTCATGTGCAGAGTGAATATAATGAAACATACCACTAATATGACACGAGAACACTGTCCGTGCCAAACCCAACATGAAGATCATTAGGGACTTGTCCGACTCCTGGCATGTTGCGTCATCAGTCAACAGGCATGCGAGAATGGCCTTATTAGTACTGAAAATAAAGGCCAACTACTTACAATGCGTGTTTTGTTAAATTATACATTGTGGGCCCATTATTATAAAGGTTTATACAATCTAGACTCCGATCTCTAATGACGCCACGCGAACGCAAATCTTTAAACGGTTTATAAGCAGGGCCAGGTATTCGTAATTTCTCAAAAATACACTTTACAGTCATGTCACAAGATAATATAAACAGATAACTAAATAACGGATAACATACAAATAAACATGGATAATAAAAAAAAAAATTGTGTAATGTACGAGATTAACTGTGAAGCTAGAAATAAAGAGAGAAACAAAGAAAAGAAAGAAATGTTTTATTTAATGACGCACTCAACACATTTTATTTATGGTTATATGGCGTTAGACATACGGTTAAGGACCACACAAACAGAGAGAGGAAACCCGTTGTCGCCACTTCATGGGCTACTCTTTTCGATTATCAGCAAGGGTTCTTTTATATGCACCATTCAACATACAGGGTAGTATACACCACGACCTTTGATATACCAGTCGTGGTGCACTGGCTGAAACGAGATATAGCCCAATGGGCACACTGACGGGGATCGATCCCATACTGACAAAGAGAGAAACAGGTTTAAGGGGGACATGGAAGAAAGGAAGGGAAGAAGAAATGAATTAAAGATCAGATTTTGAAATAGAAAACAGTAATAAGTTTGTCTTATAATAAATAACTCTAGATAAATATATTTTCATGTATTGTTTGCAGGAATATGAACCAAGTGTGCCAATATTCTTCATATTCTTTACACTGATACATTTTGTCAGGTGTATATTTTTTCAATTTGTGTTTTACATTATAGAATGTTTAAAAAAGAGTATGTGTTAGGTATCTGTTTCTGCATTATACTTCTCAATCTAATTAAAATTAGCTCCACTATTACATGTGGATCTAACAGCAGCCAGTTGGAGCTCATGTCCACCAATCAAAACCTTACTTGCAGAATCATGCCAGTGATTTGAAAATAATTTGAAAACATTCCGAATTATTTTGAGGGTATACGATATGTTTCATGTGAATTACGAATGCCTTATTTAGACCAGTAGAACTAATTTTAATCAGATTGCTAACAACACTGCGTAGTATCCAATGTCCAAGTAACATTTCGTCTGTAAATAATAACTTAAATATTGACCAATCACACTTCGCCTTTTATAACGTTATTTGGGAGCATACAAATTCTAAAAATATCGGGCGAGTCTATTTTAGTGGCCGCAGTACAGCGAGCCATACCAATACGTACGGGATAGGTTATCAGTCTTCAATTTTACATTACAAATTATTTATTTATTAAAAAAACTAAAAACGAAATCAGTCTTCAGTTTTACATTACACATTATTTATTTTATAAAATAAATCATGTTTTAAGGCATTTGTAATTCACACGAAACATGTCGTATACCCTCAGGATAATTCGGAATGTTTTCAAATTATGTTTAAATCACTGCCATGATTCTGCAAGTAAGGTTTTGATTGGTGGACATGAGCTCCAACTGGCTGCTGTTAGATGCATATATAATAGTGGAGCTAATTTTAATTAGATTGTATACTTCTATATATATGATTGGTATATAAAGGTAAAGGTATGTGTCATCCTGTCTGTGGGATGGTGCACGTACAAGACCCCTTGCTATTGATGGAAAAATGTAGCGGGTTTTGTCTCTTAGTTATATGTCCAAAGTAGCCAATGTTTGGCATCTGATAGCTGATGATTAATAAATCAATGTGCTCTAGTGGTGTCGTTAAACAAAATACACTTTAACTTGTAGTACCTCTACAGTTTTTGGCACAGTCATAGAACAAATGTTCTATGGCAAAATTCACAGATATTTGATTATATATATATATATATATATATATATATATATATATATATATATATATATATATATGTATATGTATATGTATATATATATATATATATATATATATATATATATATACACACACATAAGGAAACGCATTTGTTGTTATTATTCGATGTAGGATCCTATACTGAAACCTTGGTAACGGAGGGCGGGACGTAGCCCAGTGGTACAGCGTTCGCTCGCAGCGCGGTCGGTGTGGGATCGGTCCCCGTCGGTGGGCCCATTGGGTATTTCTCGTTCCAGCCAGTGCACCACGACTGGTATATGAAAGTCCGTGGTATGTACCACCATGTCTGTGGGATGGTGCATATAAAAGATCCATTGCTGCTAATCGAAAAGAGTAGCCCATGGAGTGGCGACAGCAGGTTTCCTCTGTCAATATCTGTGTGGTTCTTAACCATATGTCTGACGCCATATAACAGTAAATAAAATATGTTGAGTGCTTCGCTAAATAAAACTCTTTTTTTTCTTTCCTTGGCAACGTTGGGTCTTTTATAGACAGAAAATATAAATTATAGATTTGACAATATTATGTAACCTAAAGTTGAATGATTTCAGATTTAATTTAATTATACTAATTCAAAATGGCATTTAAAGGGAGAGTCCTGAGTTTACAACCATTGTGAAATGTATCCGACAAACAGAGCCTTTTCGATGACGTAACATACAAATTAAATACATTTTCTTATTTAAAATATCAGTGTCTGTATTTGCAAGATATTTGTTGTTGTCCCAATGCTTGTAGTAGCCAATACTGGATTTTACCTCCTAATAATTTCGTACGTACGAAAAATATATATATCACGAATTAATGTAAAACCTGAGTGCTACACACATTAGTATACGACCGCAAACACATTCGATATACAGACACTGGTATTCTAAACAAGAAAATGTATTTAGTATGAAACAGTAGTCGCCAACAAGAATATGTGCAATCATCTTACAACGGCTGCAAACTCAGGACAGTCCCTTTAAAATATTTTCTACCTTTATGGGGTTTGTTTTTGTTGTTTGTTTTGGTTTTTGGTTTGGTTTGTTTTTGTTGTTTGTTTTTTTGTTGTTGTTGTTTTTGGGTTGTTGGTTGTTTGGGGTTTTTTGCGGGGTGGGGGGTTTGGGGGGGGGTTAACGACACCACTAGAGCACATTGATTTATTAATCATCGGCTATTAGATATTAAACATATGGTCATTTTGACAGTCATAGAAAGGAAACCCGCTACATTTTTTTTCAGTAGTAGTAAGGGATCTTTTATATGCACCATCCTACAGACAGGATAGCACGTACCGTCTTCAGTATACCAGTCGTGGTGCACTGGCTGGAACGAGAAATAGCTCAGTGGACCCACCTAAGGGGATCGATCCTAGACCGTCCGCGCATCACACGTGCGCTTTACCACTGGGCTACATCCCGCTTCATCTCTATGTGTGCGTATATACCATTGAGGTTTCAGCACATTGTTGTGCACACAACTCAGCTATGTACCATGTCTAGACAGGGAAAGGGTTAGTAGTTAGTCGCATATACCATTGAGGTTTCAGCACACTGTTGCGCACACAACTTAGCTATGTACCATGCCTAGACAAGGAAAGGGTTAGTCGTATATACCATTGAGGTTTCAGCACACTGTTGCGCACATAACTCAGCTATGTACCATGTCTAGACATGAAAAGGGTTAGTAGTTATTCGTATATATCATTGAGGTTTCAGCACACTGTTGCGCACACAACTAAGCTATGTACCATGTCTAGACACGGAAATGGTTAGTAGTTAGTCGTATATACCATTGAGGTTTCAGCACACTGTTGCGCACACAACTCAGTTATGTGCCATGTCTAGACAGGGAAAGGGTTAGTAGTTAGTCGAATATACCATTGAGGTTTCAGCACACTGTTGCGCACACAACTCAGCTATGTACCATGTCTAGACAGGGAAAGGGTTAGTAGTTAGTCGTATATACCATTGAGGTTTCAGCACACTGTTGCGCACACAATTCAGCTATGTACCATGTCTAGACAGGGAAAGGGTTAGTAGTTAGTCGTATATACCATTGAGGTTTCAGCACACTGTTGCGCACACAACTCAGCTATGTACCATATCTAGACAGGGAAAGGGTTAGTAGTTAGTCGTATATACCATTGAGGTTTCAGCACACTGTTGCGCACACAACTCAGCTATGTACCATGTCTAGACAGGGAAAGGGTTAGTAGTTAGTCGTATATACCATTGAGGTTTCAGCACACTGTTGCGCACACAAATCAGCTATGTACCATGTCTAGACAGGGAAAGGGTTAGTAGTTAGTCGTATATACCACTGAGGTTTCAGCACACTGTTGCACACACAACTCAGCTATGTACCATGTCTAGACACGGAAAGGGTTAGTAGTTAGTCGTATATACCACTGAGGTTTCAGCACACTGTTGCGCACACAACTCAGCTATGTACCATGTCTAGACAGGTAAAGTGTTAGTAGTTAGTCGCATATACCACTGAGATTTCAGCACACTGTTGCGCACACAACTCAGCTATGTACCATGTCTAGACAGGGAAAGGGTTAGTGGTTAGTCGCATATACCATTGAGGTTTCAGCACACTGTTGCGCACACAACTCAGCTATGTACCATGTCTAGACAGGGAAAGGGTTAGTGGTTAGTCGCATATACCACTGAGGTTTCAGCACACTGTTGCGCACACTGTTGCGCACACAACTCAGCTATGTACCATGTCTAGACATGGAAAGGGTTAGTGGTTAGTCGTATATACCACTGAAGTTTCAGCACACTGTTGCGCACACAACTCAGCTATGTACCATGTCTAGACATGGAAAGGGTTAGTGGTTAGTCGTATATACCACTGAGGTTTCAGCACACTGTTGCGCACACAACTCAGCTATGTACCATGTCTAGACAGGGAAAGGGTTAGTAGTTAGTCGTATACACCATTGAGGTTTCAGCACACTGTTGCGCACACAACACAGCTATGTACCATGTCTAGACACGGAAAGGGTTAGTAGTTAGTCGCATATACCACTGAGGTTTCAGCACACTGTTGCGCACACAACTCAGCTATGTACCATGTCTAGACAGGGAAAGGGTTAGTAGTTAGTCGTATATACCACTGAGGTTTCAGCACACTGTTGCGCACACAACTCAGCTATGTACCATGTCTAGACAAGGACAGGGTTAGTAGTTAGTCGTAAGTAAATCTCAACGAATAAACCCTATTACATTATCAAAATCGTACCTTTGCACAAGGCAGAGTCGAAAAGAACTTAGGCAAAGTCCTGCTTGCGTCCTTGACCACTATCAGATGATCGTCCTTAAACGAACCGCCACTCCCTTAGGAGATCCATAACAACACGTTCCATCCTTCCTGTACTGCCCATAGGAGGACTGCCACTCCCAACACTATAATTAAGCTTAGAAAACCCAAACTTGCACAGGATAGAGCTCAATGGAATATATATATATATATATATATATATATATATATATATATATATATATATATATATATATATATATATATATAGCTATAGCTATGACGGCATTAACTCATTAATCAAAACAAAACTAATGAAAGGTGAGTATATATTCTGCCCCGACGGTGACACCAATCAGTAAGAGAGAATTCAATGTAATGTTTGACGTGACGAATAGTCTAACATGATTAGTCCACTCACCTGCAGTTGCGTGCCTGAAGAGTGCCACCATTAAGACATGTATTCATTCTGTCCATACACCCAGCTGGAACTGGAACTGAAAATAAAGAGTTGTCTACCATGAATACAACCTTCCACAAGAGTTATCTGCCATTAAGATAACATATTACAGTTACCATTAATACAACATCTAACAAGTATTGCCTACCATAAATAGCTAGTAAGAGATGACTACGATGAATACATTTAACAAGAGTTTTGACCATAAATGCATCTATCAAGAGTTGTCAACCATGAATACAGCATCAAACAAAGGTTTTTTTTTTTTTACCACGGATATATGTAAGAAGAGTTGTCTACCAAGAATGCAACATCTAACAAAAGTTGTATATTATTAATACGACATCTAGCAAGAGTTGTCTACCATAAATACAACATCTAACAAGATTTGTCAGCCATGAAGACAACATCTAACAAGAGTTGTCTACCATGAATACAACATCTAACAAGAGTTGTATATTATTACCGGCCTCGGTGGTGTCGTGGTTAAGCCATTAGACATAAGGCTGGTAGGTACCGGGTTCGCAGCCCGGCACCGACTCCCAACCAGAGTGAGTTTTAACGACTCGGTGGGTAGCTGTAAGGCCACTACACCCTCTTCTCTATCACTAACCACTAACAACAAACACACTATCCTTGAGAGATAGCCCGGATAGCTGAGGTGTGTGCTCAGAACAGCGTGCTTGAACCGTAATTGGATATAAGCACGAAAATAAGTTGAAATGCAATTCATAGTCCACTGGTCACACCGTTTGTTATTGGTGTGATAATGGGACATAGTCATACTCCAAACATCTCGATTCAGATGCTCTAATAAAGTCTGCATAGCGAAAACTGAAGAAACAGCGAGATCGCTGCCTTCGTTGTTAATTAACAACTCATTAATTTACGTTTACCAGTCATCAATTCCTCAAAGCCACAAGTCATGAAACTAGCTGCGTTCTGTCACAATCGTCGTCTGCTTGCGTTTTCCTTTAAGTTCAATGATACTATGTAATACCCTGTTCAATGGTTTAAATAACACTAATAACGTTCGTTCATCTCATATGTGAACTGTTACAGTAACCGCAAAGCATATGTTTGCAACTAATAGCAAATACGTAATTCGAACTTACAGGCACGTGGATCTCGACAGTTATCTGATATACGTTTTAATATTCCCGGGGTGCTGATCATGATCGTTTTGTCAGGATCCTGACATTCGGCGTCATCTGCTCGCAGACATGAGACAGCTCCACCTAGAGTCCTGAGAGAGAGAGAGAGAGAGAGAGAGAGAGAGAGAGAGAGAGAGAGAGAGAGAGAGAGAGAGGGGGGGGGGGAAGAGAGGGGATAATAGGGAGGGGAAGAGAGAGAGGGGAGGGACAGAGACACACAGAGCGACATAGAGATAGAGAAGGAGAGAAAGAAGGAGAGAAAAAGTAGAGAGAAAGTTATTTATATAATCTGCAAACTGTAACTTGTATTAAGTATGCCTGTATTGATGTTAGTAATACTTAACGTCAGTTACAAATACTGAACTGCATACATAGTACCTAGTTATCGTTTATTCTTAGAATAAAGCAACATAAATTCAGCTTCTATTTACTTTCAATTATTATATTTAAAATGCAAGTCGCAGTCCTTATAGACACGTCGATGATGATAATTTCACAAACCGGCTGGTGACGTTACAAGACCAGTGTGTCATACCGATATTTTGACACGTGCCATAAAGATTATTAACCATGAAACCGTTTATTGTATATACACACACGCACACACCACGCACACATACCCACACACCACACACACACGTACGCACGCACACACGCACACACATCACACATATACACACACACAACATGCATATATCGGATACACCCGTAAACCGGGCTATTGTTTTCCATTGTGCTGTGACCAGTCAAGCGTTGTTAATCTTCGGCCACATTCATGTCATTTTAACACAACGGCACATTGACAACTACTTAATAATATCACATTTATAATCAAACATATAACTATTTTGTTTAAATTTTATGACCGGAAGTAGTGTTTGATATCGAAATATTATGATTAGAACAGAGTGTAAAATTCCGAATTTTTGCAATTGAATGCGAAAACATGCGAAATATTACGAAATATGTTCACTTCGCCTACTTTTATCAAACTGCTCCCCTTTCTTCTGCGAAGCGAGAAGCTTCTGAGAAATGGGAAGTCATTTCTCCTACTATTTCAATTCTAGATTATATATATATATATATATATATATATATATATATATATATGTGTGTGTGTGTGTGTGTGTGTGTGTGTGTGTGTGTGTGTGTGTGTGTGTGTGCGTGTGTGTAGTCAAAGATATATGGTATACTGAATAGAATAGATATAGTTACGCAATATACTTAATAATCCCAGAAATGCAGTATACTGACTAGCCACATATACGCAGGTCATTCAATAACCACATATAGGAAAATATACTAAATAGAAACATACGCAGTATACTGAATACTAGCAGATAATACATTTCTGATACACTTACCTGCAGTATGCTGATTTGTCTCCTGTTGGAGGGTCCAAATTTACATTCGTCATGCACGTAGTCCGTCTTTTTGTACATCCGTCTGATAGTGGGGCTGGAAAAAAGAAGACATGCTAGAGGTGTCTGCATTGGGCATGACGTAAGGAATTGTGGGTACAGTTAGCTCCCTTGCGAAAAGAGTGCTCGTATTGTTTTGGTATAGATCTATGTTTGAAGAGTAATTATTTGGCATAAGAATGTACTTCACATTCTTAATAGTCCTGCAGCAAAGGCCCCCAAAATTGAAATGTACCGGGGCCGGAAGTATAAAATGTGTCACCATAGTGGAAATTAATCTCTGGGGTACAGAGGTCATGAAAATATAAGATGACATTTTCTAAAGTTGGTGCAAACAAGTCCATCAATACAATTGTATATATTTAGAACTACAACACTTAGAAAGGCGCCAATACGTTCAGCAAAATAGTTTGTTATACTGTCAGATATTTGGTTGTCAAACAGTTGAAATGGGTGACGAAAATGCATATGGTGGTGTCAAAATTTGGGCATGGAAATCTAACAATTTGTGTTGGTAAGACACTTTTTTATGTTAGATATTAAATTGTAATGGTTGATAAGTTTAGTTGTAACTGTTCGTCTAAAATGATAAATCAAGATGAGGTATATATGCTATACCATTGATCAATTCATTGTTCACTGAGTAAGCGTTGTTGTCATTATAGAGCTATTGACACTCATACGTTACCACAAATACAATACCGAACCATCAATGAATTAATAATGAAAGCATGAATGTATCAATGAATGATGAATGAATGAATTGTTAACAAATCCATAACACGAAACCCACTGAGGGTAATATATAAATTGAGTGCTATGCATACTACCGTCCTCATACTATGCATACTACCGTCCTCATACTATGCATACTACCGTCCTCATACTATGCATACTACCGTCCTCATACTATGCATACTACCGTCCTCATACTAGTTATCATCTGGTACACTGGCGGCTTCATCTCTCTATCATCTTCACATACAACATCATCATCTGGTTCATTTATTGCCTGGTGTTCTGCATGGCTATCCGTTGTCAAAGCATGATCACTGACACTTTGAACCGGCCTCGGTGGCGTCGTGGTTAGGCCATCGGTCTGCAGGCTGGTAGGTACTGGGTTCGGATCCCAGTCGAGGCATGGGATTTTTAATCCAGATACCGACTCCAAACCCTGAGTGAGTGCTCCGCAAGGCTCAATGGGTAGGTGTAAACCACTTGCACCGACCAGTGATCCATAACTGGTTCAACAAAGGCCATGGTTTGTGCTATCCTGCCTGTGGGAAGCGCAAATAAAAGATCCCTTGCTGCCTGTCGTAAAAGAGTAGCCTATGTGTCGACAGCGGGTTTCCTCTAAAAAAAACAGTGTCAGAATGACCATATGTTTGACGTCCAATAGCCGATGATAAGATAAAAAATCAATGTGCTCTAGTGGCGTCGTTAAATAAAACAAACTTTACTGACACTTTGAAGCACAAGAAATGGGCAGTCACTTTCGTATCAGTTTGGTCAGCAATTCTGGGTAACATAAAACCTGGTTCATTAACTTGGGTACCACATGCCCATAAAACATTTTTTTTCTTTTCAAAACCACGCTTGGAAGCATTTCCAAACTCACGTTTGGGTGTCGTGACGTCTCTCGATGTTATCAGCCTACTGTTATGTAGGTTAAAGCTGTCTTCATTTTGTATAGCTAATTTGGTGAATTTCATTGTGACTCATTGGACATTTTATGAATAATTCCCATAGTGTAGGAGCAAATGTTAAAACTTTACATAAATAATGGTGTGGTCTATCACATATTAAATGGGAAGTATTTATCTTTGTGAAAATTATAAAAGTTTATGGTAATTTGATTCCTCTTGTCAAGAGGACACATGGGGCGTTTACGGACCATGTCTTTTGACAGAGTTTGACCCTCAAGTACTCGAGTCCAATATTTTGGACTCGGGTAGGCCTTAATAGCAAGCCAACTCCCGCTTCGGTGTGGTTTGCATGGTTCTGAACATTGACAAAAATTTACACAAAACCATGCAGACACATTTTGGAATATTAAAAGGAATAAATATCAAAATATTAAAAATGAGTCGTCATTATAATTATGAAACTATTAGTAATTTTCTTGAGACTAAAAATACCTGTATCTTTCTTTATTTTTAAACCATAGGTAGGTATTTAGGATGCCAGGGGCCGACATGAATACATCTCTGCTGAAGATTAACAAATAACTGTGGTCTTCTACCATTTTCACTGTCGCCATTGTTAATAGTGCAATACTTGCAAGGGTGTTCTCTGAATAAAGAATAAGTAGAGCTTGAAACTATTTTTACCGAACTCGGCGAGAGGGGTGGGATAGTGGAGTAGGGAAAGATGTAAGGGCTACCAACTGTAATTTCTAAAATACGCCAAGTAAAAAGGGTGGACAGAAATGCTAAGGTAGACGTTACTCATCGCACTCAGTTTATATTAGGTGGGTTGTTTTGCTTACAGAAGAATGGAACATTTCACACTGATTTGTTTTCATTTACAAAAAAAAACATTTCTTTCTGTCTATTTGCATACAATGTATGTCAACAAACGCTAGATGGCGCTTCTAAACGTGTATTCCAAAAATAGCGACTGCGAGCCCGCGTTAACTGTGAGTCCTACTATATACAATACTGATAGTGTTACTTTATTAACGTGCCTATATCCAAAAGAGGTTCAGGCACGTTATAAAATAACATATCCAATGGTAATTTTCTGATATTATATATTTTACGAATGTTTTTTTTTTAATGTTTTTTAGGTTAAACTTAATATTTTGTCTAATATTATGAAAAGTAAGAACATACTGACCTGTACACGGCGTTATCCGCTCAACATAGAACTTGACACTATTCTGTCGGGGGTCAAGGTCAGTAGACCGGTTATTTTAATGTGGAAAAGCATTGCAATAATATAGATAATTTTTAATTTAATGACGTCGGTATTCCAAATTAAATTTAAAAGACTGCACTACTTACATAATATGGATTTGAAATGAAATTACGGTAAGAAAGGAAATGTTTTATTTAAAGACGCACTCAGCACATTTTATTTACGGTTATATGGCGTCGGATATAAGGTTAAGGGCCACACAGATATTGAGGGAGGAAGCCCGCTGTCGCCCCTGCATGGGCTACTCTTTTTGGTTAGCAGCAAAGGATCTTTTATATGCACCATCTCATAGACAAGATAGCACATACAACGGCCTTTGATATACCAGTCGTGGTGCACTGGATGGTGCGAGAAATAGCCAAATGGGCCAACTGAAAGAGATCGATCCCAAACCAACCGCGCATCAAGCGAACGCTTTACCAGTGGTCTACGTTACGGTAAGATATGTTGCATGGTTATTATTGCGTACAAAGCCAAAACAAGGGTGCGGAAAGTGACTGTCGTCGATAATTATGTTACGTAATTGTTGAACAGTCCATTTAGTCCTCTGTGTTAAGATATATTCGGTCTATCATAGTTGGTAACATACGCCTATGAGGTACTTCCGATCTTGTTGACTTTTCCACTATTCCGCAGTAAAGGTTGATAACTTTTCAAATGAACTAAAATACTCGATAATTAAAACCTAAATGTAAAAATACACTTGGTTGATAACGGTAGCAGTATTTCCGAGATGGTGATCACGGTTGTCCGGTCAGGTTCCTGACACTGTAATTAAAACCTACCTGTGAAATTACATCTGGTTGATAACTGTAGCAGTATTTCAGAGGTGGTGATCATGGTTGTCTTGTCAGGATCCTGGCACTGAGCATCATCTGTTCTTAGACAGGTAAGCGCTCCCTCAAGATAACTACAATTAAAAAAAAAACGCACAAAAAACACCGGAGTTATCACTCTTAGGCTTGGGTTCGCTTCCCCGTACCGGCTCTCGCCCAAAGCGAGTTTAGCGACTCGGTTTGTACGTGTAAGGCCAATACGCCGACTTCTCTCTAGCCACTGACCCACTGTCATGGACAGACAGTCCAGACAGCTGAGGTGCGTATCCAGGACAGCGTGCTTGAACCTAAATTTGATATAAGCACGAACATATCTATAAATAAATTAAAATTTCATTTAATACATTTCTGGATGATAAAGGTAGATACCATTTCTATTAGACATTTTCTTCTTTCTTGTTTTCACTTACTAACTACTAAAACATTTAGTTTTCCAAACACAGCGCCTGTTTACAATTCATGTACTACATTAGTTGGGGGAGCTGAGGTGGTTAAGAAAATGTTGATGGGGCCGGGGGGGGGGGGGGGGGATATTACATTTTGGCAACTACAGACATAGTAAAGAAAATCGCATATGCGACAATTCTATCGTATATGACTCAAACTACTATATAACTTCATCCAAAGTATTAACTGAAGAAAGTGGAACCTATCATGACTCATTTTCGATACAACTCGCTGTTCTTACAGCAACCCTAGTTTCGTACAAAATGTTAGTACGTGTACTTAGTTTTGCAGCTACCCAATACATGTTTCAAGCAAACGGTGACTTGACTTATTACGAGATGAAATAAAATTGCTTATATTTATTGCCTAGACAAATCGTTATTGGATAACACACATTTATCACCAGTGGCAAGGCTGTTAGTATTTACTGATGTATTAAATGGGTCTCTTCGAACTTTGATGTTATTTGATATACATGTGATATTGCCTACAATGGCAGAAAACTGAAAGTTTACTTAACAAATATTATAAAATAGACTGTTTCGTTGAGCTCATCACCGTAGCAATTAGTATAGACTGGTAGCTATCTGCATGTTCCGTTGAGGACACCACCTTAAGGTTGCAGAGAAGTAAATTGACCAATTAGCGTCGTGTTGCCCACGAAGATAGTGCTTTTAAAACGCACACCCCCTTTTTTTTGTTTTAATAAAATAATTTATGAGTTTGAAAATAGATAAGAAATTGGATCTTTGTCAGAAATTGCTCCCACATTTATGGTGCACAATTGTGTTGAATGAGATCTCACTTTCCGTGAGTTATTTGTACATACCGAGTATGAATACATGTTCGGGGTGGAGTGACTTCCTAGCAGCCGTAAAATGGCAAAGTGTGAGGTGCCTCCAAAAATGAAAGATTTGTTTAATTTATGTTAATATGATGGACAGCGTGCTATGATTTACTTCGCTGCTACCTGAATAAACAGTGTAAATAGACTGGTAGCCACCTGCATAGGTCTAATCACTGAGCTACTCTCGGCCTACTAAATTCCAAACCTATTCGTAGCTCCCCACATTTCCTGTTAGACTGACCGTTCAAAATTGCGCCTAAATTCTTTTATCAAAAAAGCTTCCCTTTCCCTTTGGCTCAGTCCTATGGGACTTTCAAATTCCATAGCGCCTTACCACTCCCGCCTGCTACCGACCACGGTCGGGCTGCTAGTGCTCCCTTGCACCGGCCAGCGATCCTCCCTCCTACCCCCATCCACCACCTTTCCTGTCCTGGACAGAGAAACCGGTGGAGGTCGGTGCCCAAGACAGCCGTGCGCTACAACAGCTTACTCTGAACATGCACGTAAAACAATCCTTCTTCCTTTCTGCATATTTAATTGTATAATCGCCTTGCAATTTTGAGTGCAATGGCAATTTGGCTTTTGGACTAAATTTTGTTTCTTACTGAGAAAATTTCAGACCACTTTTAAAAAATATATACATTAATTGTCTGCATTTTATTGTTGGTGAACGATCTAAATTTGTGCCCAAATTGTAAACTAGTGTACATTTGTTTGGAAGAATTAAATTTTATTATTATACTAAATGTATTGCAAATTTCTGTCCATCGCATTTCCCCTTCCTCTACTTCTCTTATTATTGGAACAATCCCTGATTTTGATCAGAGGCTGTGTCCAGAGTAAACGTGTTTGAACCCTCGGGATATAAGCACGTTAATACCTACCAAACAAACAAACCAACCTGCATGTTTCGTTGAGCACATCACCTGGTGAGCACGTGTTCAGTTTCTGTAAACAGCCAGATGAAAGCGGATCTGAAATAAAGAAATAAGTGCTCATATTTGTGGGACTTAAAATAGGCTCGGATCCTAGGGCAGGGTGGTAGGGGTGCAATTTCCAAAATTTCGAAATGCCCCGAAAAATACAGTGTTTAGCAGATTCTTAATACAATGGGTGTTTTGGTCGGGAATATGTATATTGCTCATCTTGGTATTTCTATGAAACGTTACCATACAGATGTTGCATGTTAGTGTACTTTTGAATAATATAGGTGCCCTTTGTAAGCGTTGCTCCCCTCATTAAATACTGTAGGTGCCATTTTTTGCAAATTCATGTATCCGTTTATGACATGCCTTACAACTGGTATATCACAATACCTTGGTATGTGTTGTCCTGTCTGTGGGAAAGTGCATACAAAAGATCCCGTACTGCTAACGGAAAACGTGTAGCGGCTTTGAAGAGTCTCCTTTGAAGTCTACGTCTCATAAAGTTACTAAATGCTAGACATCCAATAGCCGATGATTAATAAAGCAATGCTATTTAGGTAGTAGCAGAGCCGGTTTATCCTAGTAGCACATGTAGCACATGTAGCACGTGCTAAGGTCCCCACGTTTCGGGTGGGAGGCGGTGATGTGTACATTTATTTTCACAGGGTTGTTTTTCCCCTCTCCCCAGCTGGGTTGCAAATATATATCCTGGGAAGGGGTACTCGCTGTTATTTGTGCTACAGGCCCCGCTGATCCTTAAATCGGCTCTGGGTAGTAGTGTCGTTAACTTTAACATTAAAATATGCTTGACGATTTTAAAGCGACATACCTTGGTTTATAAACACTAAGGCGTAGTTTTCACTATTATAGCCGTTTTTGATAATTGACATTACTTATATTTTAATGTTTAGATTTTCCATTTCCGTACATCCGGAGTGCTTATGTAATCTTGATATTATGTTTTGTTTGTTTGTTTGTTTTTATTTCCACCCCCTTGTTTACAAGTGACCAATCCAAGCCAAGAGTAAACATGGCTTCCTTACTTAAACATAATAAAGCAACACAGTAAACAGGTTCTGGCTATGAAGTACACTATATTGGAACCAAGCAAGTTTTATTTCTTGCATGGTTACAAATGGTTTTAAATATATAGTATGTCAAATAAGATCAGAAATAAACTAATTTTGCCATTTTATATTGTAAAATTTGGCTTTTTATAATATAGTTTTGAACAGGAGAGTCATCCAAAGGAATATTTGTCTCTATTTTGTTTAGTTTCGTTTTCGTAAGGTAAGCCTTAAGTGAATTAATAACTCATTGATATTCTAAACACAATATATTCAATTCGTATAAATTATTAAATGCGGTTAAACACCACAGATTTGATAAATAGCTTTCTCAAGCCACTTCTTTTTCAAAAATGATTTGCTGTTGACTATATTGAAATTATGAAATATTGGTTCTAATAAGAAGTCCTCGAATGATAACACTTTATTTAATGACAAGAAACCATGGAATGCAATACGCTCTTTCCAATATACATACATATAAATGTTATCCATATATCAATATCGTCTATACTAGGGTACTGGCTATGAAGTATTCTATGGATGATCTATATGGTCTATGTACCTGTAGGTAATCTAGCTGTAGCTGAACCTGAAAACGTTAAAGCATCCAGTTAGTGCTGTCTCACCACTATTTATTTTACACAGACATATAAGCGGTAATCTATTAGGCGGGAGCCTAGCCCCCAATATTTGGCTAGGAAATTACATTTATTATTGCCTCTCTCTCTCTCTCTCTCTCTCTCTCTCTCTCTCTCTCTCTCTCTCTCTCTCTCTCTCTCTCTCTCTCTCTCTCTCTCTCTCTCTCTCTCGCATTATCCGAAAATTGTGGGTAGCCTAGGGGCGACTACATTTGACATAGCGTGGTGATATATCAATATATCATAGCATTTTACCTATTAAAATGAAGCTAGTAAAATTTCCTATAAGATACAATACAGACGTTTTGGACTGAATAAAGTTTAAGGTTAACAGATGTCAAATTATGACGTCGTCGGGGTGTTGCCTTTAAAGTTCTACCCCTAAAATTATATAATGGAATCTCAAACTTCAGAATAAAGATAGAAATGGTTCAAGTAACTGTTCTGAAAGAAAACACCCTGTATGTTATGTAGAGCTGAAAAAGCTGCAGATCTAAAGGTAGTACTAAACCAAATAACTTTCGGATGGGTCAAAGTTGGAAGTGCACCCAACTTTGATAGAGAAGTTAACACCACAAGTCCTGTCATTGGTAATAATTGTGTGTTGGTTGTAAAAACAAATTACTTTCATCTGGACAAAACATGTATGCAATTTTATTTTATGTAGTACCACTGTGTCAAGTAGCCTTGTGCTTGAAAAATGTTTGGGGTACCTGGAAAAAACAAGTACTAAATTTGCGTGCGGAACTAGGGTAGTCATAGACGCTACACGTTGTCTCTGAAATGAGTAGCTTGACCATCCAATTTGCTCTGATTTACTTTAAGGGTGAGTGGTGGTAGTATGTATATCCGTGGTTGTTATGTCGATTGTTACGCTGCAGGTAGGAGTTTTAGTCGCATATTTTACTGTTGTCGTCCGTGGGATTTGACTTGGTGATATACACACTAAAGGCGAATCTTAAAATGTACTTGCATAGCTTTGGACTTGGTAGAACAGTACCTCGTGCAGGTGTTCAAACGTGAATCAGTATGAACTAAGGTATTTTCATTTCCCCATAACAATAAAACTATCACTGATCTATCTTCAACAAGTCGCCCCATTGGTGATCTCGTTGGCCTATTTCTCGTTCCAGCAAGTACACACGACTGCTATTTCAAAGGTCATGATATGTGCTATCATGTCTGTGGAATGGTGCATATAAAAGTCCATTGCTACTAACTTCTAATGAAAAATAAATGTAGCGGGATTCCTCTCTAAGACTATATGTCAAAATAAATCAATGTGCTCTAGTGGTGTCGTTAAACAAAACACTCATTCTTTTCTTCACCATCAACAAATGGTCATATACTAAGGGTGTTTCAAGGAACCTGTCAACGGAAAGAAGGAAGGAAATGTTTTATTTAACGACGCACTCAACACATTTTATTTACGGTTATATGGCGTCGGACATATGGTTAAGGACCACACATATATTGAAAGAGGAAACCCGCTGTCGCCACTTCATGGGCTACTTTTTTCCATCAGCAGCTAGGGATCTTTTATATGCACCATCCCACAGACATGATAACACAAACCACGGCCTTTTGATATACCAGTCGTGGTGCACTGGCTGGAACGAGAAATAGCCCAACGGGCTCACCGACGGGGATCGATCCCAGACTGACCGCGTATCGAGCGAGCGCTGTATCACTGAGCTACGTCCCGCCCCGTGTCAACAGGTGCATAGTACTGGTGGCACAGTGGTCGATCTGAAGTGCTCTGGATTCCAATTGGAAGATGATATCATGAAACCTTCTACTAATCACCATAGGCGTACGGGTTCCTATTATGGTAGGGCCCGGGAGGGAGGAGGGGGGGGGGGGGGGGGGTCTGGCTTTTGCCCGAATAAAACGAAAATGCCCGAATCTTCATAACTACGTTTATTCATGTTAACATTACTACAAAACATTGATAAAGGGTTATAATCGAACAACTACGCATTTTTACATGGATTACAAGTTTGAGGGTAGAATGATGGAACTATATGGTAAAAAGGTTTCAAGTTAACACATTTCGTCCGAATATCTGTATAATTTTTGCCAGAATTTGAGGTGTTGATCCAACACTGGGGGGGGGGGGGGGGGGGTTGTATCTTCCCCTCCCGTCCCGCCGGCTTCCTGCCTCGTACGCTTATACTAATCAGCAGTTACCACCAGACGACTTTTCACCTCCATGCAAATGTACATGCGCAACAAAACGATGTTCGCGTAAAGCGAGTAACATGAAAGGTAGTCCGGATTATGGGTGGTTCAAGGTAGCAAAGTATAGGTGCAAGCACCCAGTGGATGTAAAAGAGATGAATATGCAATCAATAAATATGTCATGATCTTGTGAATTACCAACGATTATGACAAAACTTTACGACCATGGGCCATTCTGATAAAAAATAGTGTTGCACCTTGATGACCTTTGGTTCCATATCCGACCTTCAAGGATTTAAGACACCGCGTTGCTCTTTCCACTGCGCGTGCTGTAACCTCACCGTGATGCATGGGTGTAACATTATCTTTGAGAATGGCCAATACAGCACAAAACCGATTTTTTTTCTTCGCGATACAATTGAAATTTTGAGTAAAAGTCAGTATCTATCTGTGATATTTGTATTTTTGCACAGTTCTTTACATTTTGTTTTTTATTTAAATCTTGAATTTTTATATTGATGTTGATCATCACTTTATTTGTTTGCATTACCATAGTTTGACACCCAATAGCCGATGTATTTTTCGTGCTGGGATGTCGTTAAGCATTCATTCATTCATTCATTCTTTACAAATGGTACATGATCGTATTTTCCAAATGGAGCATTATTCTTCCAAATTCTGTTGAGTTCGATTTTTTAATTTTTTAAATTAAATTTTTAAATTTATTATTATTTATTTTTTTGCCATTTTACCAAAAATCTAGTATTTTTTTTTTTTTTTTTCAAATGTTAAAATGCCCGCTATGGATAAAAGGACGGAAGGAAGGAAATGTTTTATTTAACGACGCACTCAATACATTTTATTTACAATTATATAGCGTCAGACATGTTACCATGTTAAGTAAAAAATCCGAAACTTACACATGATGTTACGTAATAAATCCTAAACTTACACACCACGTTAAGTAAGAAATCCTAAACTTACACACCATGTTAAATAAGAAATCCTAAACTTACACACCATGTTAAGTAAGAAATCATAAACTTACACACCATGTTAAGTAAATGAGCTGCAATATTTTTCACCAGGCAAAAGAAAGAAATAAAGCAATGTTAACACATACCACGGCCTTTGGTATACCAGTCGTGGTGCACTGGCTTGAACGAGAAATAGCCCAATGAATGAATGAATGTTGAACGACACCCGAAAGTTGTCATGATCTTGTGGATTGCCAACGATTATAACGAATTTACGAACATGGTTGTCAAACTATGGCAGATGCAAAACATCAATTGATGATCAACACAAATTCTAAATCTAAACAAAAACACAGTGCAAAGAACCGTACAAAAACACAAATATCACAGACAGACACTGACTTCCACTCAAAATTTCAATGTTGTCAATGCGCGCTGAGGGACTACTAATATTTTCAAAGGTTATGGTATTAAAATCGTACCTATGATGTCTTCTTTACAAAAAGCTAATGCGATCTTTTGTCCATTACAATTTGAAGGGTCATAATTTAAAATCAACACCTTGATGATGTCATAATTTGACTTCTGTTGACCTTGAAAATTGTCAAAAAACCTATGTCAAATTTAATTTTCCCTACCTCTTATTTACAGTCGCTTTTAAAACATGTTGATTTTGTACATAATGTCAAATTTCTCACTTATTGCCAGGAACTGGAATGTCCACCCTGATGTTTATGATAACCCAGGTGGTCCCCCTCACCAACTAAGGAGGGTGATTTAGGGAACCATTCATACGTGCTAAATGTCCGGCTCTACGAATCCGAATTATTGTTTGGGAAAAGAAATATATCGAATGCAAGATATTGGCATTTCTTACTCTTGGCGGCTATTTGGATCTTGGATCTAACAGATGATACACTATCTCAGTTAGCAAGAGATCGTTATAAATGAATTTCGTGACCCATAAACCTAAACCACTATCGAAAAAAAGGGGCGTAGCGTGATCTGGACCTGGGGGGGGGGGGGGGGGGGGTCGAATATGAACTAAGTGGACCTTTTTCTATTTTGTTTTTGCACCACCAGAAACTCCATATGTATAAATCTGTATTTGCTTCAGCGCGGGGGGGGGGGGGGGGGGGGGGGGGGGGCTGTGCTTATAAAAGGTCCCTTGCTGCTAGTCTACACCCCTGGGAAAAAGCATATTTACGTGTCCACGGATGGTAACAATTGGTCAAATTTTGGGTCTCAGCTCTTGGATAATTTTATTTTATATTATTTATTTTTTATTATTATTTTATTTATTATTAATACACACAAAGCAACCAGCTATATGCATTCGTAGTACTAGTGGCGGGACGTAGCCCAGTGGTAAAGCGCTCGCTTGATGCGCGGTCGATATAGGATCAATACCCGTCGGTAGCCTCATTGGGCTATTTCCCGTTCCAGCCAGTGCTCCACAACTGGTGTAACAAAGGTCGTGATATGTACTATCCTGTCTGTGGGCGTGTGCTTATAAAAGGTCCCTTGTTGCTAATCGAAAAGAGTAGGCTAAGAAGTGGTGACAGCGAGTTGCCTCTCTTAATGTATGTGTGGTCTTTAACCATATGTCCGACGCCATATAACCGTACATAAAATGTGTTGAGTGCGTCGTTAAATAAGACATTTCTTTCTTTCTTTCCTTCCTTCCTTCGTAGTGCTAATATCTGTACCGTGATGCAGTATCGGCTCGTCGTTACCTTTTGATTGCACACACCGACAAACATGTAATGGGGCTATTAACAGGTGCCAGGAAGTAGACTTTCGTAATTGGTAAACACCTAGTTGTCCCACTACGTAGAATTCATTTTAGGACGATCTATACACGTTTGTCAACTTCCCGAGCCATAACCTACTCGGCATCGAGGCAGAACGGCGTCTTTGTGATACGGTAACTCGTCAACAAAGCAATGCGTAGTACGTACGGGAAATTAATATATTCTATTACACTGCGATGGATAGAGATTTGCGTATGATAAACTTTATTCAGTACACCACCTGGGGCCCTGTACCCGGATGTATCAGTCGGTAGGCATTGACAAATAGCGAGAACGAAAGCATATACCGACAGGGTGACCGGCAGTTAGTCGAAAATGTCGTTTCACTTGAAGTACCGGTATTTTTGTTTGATATACCAGGCCCCCCCCCCCCCCACCCCCCATTAGTTACGGGCCTGTATACATCAATATGGTTCATGTAGTGCTTGGGGACAGCGAGTTTCCTATGAACAAGATAATGCAAGTAGCAAATAAGCACGGTTGACCAAACACACGAAAATGGCGCGAAACTAAAATTTAATTCCCAGAACGAAAAGCGTTCGTGTATGCTATTAGTGTTTATCAGCACACGGGTATGCTATGAGATCGGTCATCCGAAACAATCTGACAAGTTGATGTCGGTAGCCAGCTTGGACGTGGGCGGGGCGGGGCACGGTCGTAAAACGTACACTTGATGCACGGTCGGTTTAAGATCGATCCCCGTCTGTATGAGATTGACCCCCGTCGGTGGGCCCATTCCAGGCAGTGAACCACGACTGGTATATAAAAGGTCGTGGTATGTGCTATCCGGTCTGTGAGATAGTGTGAAACGATTACTCACCCTAAAATGTACATCCAATACACATTTTGTCACCTTCGTGTCGGTTTTTTTTTTTTTTTTTCGTTTTTCGTTTTTTTTTTCATCTGCGCTATACCTTCATCTTTCTATCTCATTATCTCTATATTTTTCTTCGTTTGTTTAAAAGTTGCTGACCTTAGTTTTGCAAAGTGGGAGAGGTCTAACTTATTTTCAATTAATATAACCTTTTGGAAGTTTAAAACATCGCTAAGATTAGTTACAACTACCACATTTCTGGACGCACTACTGTTTACAAAAAAGGACAACTTTATTAATCCAGACCAAACAGGTAGTGTCAGGGTTGATGGCTTGATTGTCACCTTACATTCATGTTATAAGCTAGACATTGAATATAATGTGAATAAAATGCATAATGATCCTGATCACCATTATCATCCTCTCTCTCTCTCTCTCTCTCTCTCTCTCTCTCTCTCTCTCTCTCTCTCTCTCTCTCTCTCTCTCTCTCTCATATATATATATATATATATATACACACACACACACACAGACACACACACACACACACACACACACACACACTTGCTACATTTTCCCATTAATACCTAGGGATCTTTGATATACACCATCAGACAGGACATCACATGCCACGGCCTTTCAAATGCCAGTCTTGGTGCACTGGCTTGAACGACATATAGTCCTATGGGTGCAGCGACGGAGATCGATCCCAGACAGACCGTGCATCGGTCGAGCGCTTTACCACTCGTTTGGGCAATGCCCCGCCTCATAGAACCACACAAAACCAACTTCGTCCAGTAAAGAACGCTTTCGTAACTTTCTTTCATTGTAATAGTGTATTGTTTATTAGCCTAAAACCTCTGTTTATAGGCGTACACAATGTTTGTACACTTGAACCATGGTGGTAATAAATATAAACGTTACATAATATAATAAATTGGCAGAAAAGACAAAAACTTTAATATGGATGTACAGAGTTAGTATTTGTTATTATTGACTATGGTGAAATACACTAAGCAACAAAAGTAGAATATTGTTTTTGGATGAACAAATTAGTATTAATGCAGACAAAAAATAAAATTAAAAAATATAGGTCTACATTATTAAACAACACAATTTCGAGCTTCACATGCATTAAATAAGAATTTCCCCAAATGTCTAAGTTTTTTTTAACATTTTGGACAGTTTAGAAGTTGAATTAGCTTAAAAACAGAAGGATGTTTCCAATAATAGGGTTTAATAAATTTGCGTCTTAACTCTGAGTATAAACTGCTAATAAGAGTAAAATTAAATTCGTCCTCTTCGTCTAATGTATTACAGCAGAGACATATTCTATTACATCGTGGAATATTGGATACAGGCCACACCGTCATACAACACAAAACCACCCCTCCCCCCCACCCCACCCCCCCCAGTGGCGGTTCCAGAAAATCCATTTAGGGGTCCCAGTGATATGAGTGGGGTGGCCAATGGAAATTTTGGAGGAGGTTTGGAGGGGGTCGTAATAAAATGAAATTTAATATATAATAAAATTATAACTGTTACAAAATTTAGGGCGGGGGGGCGGCCCCTAGATCCGCCTCTACCCCCAACCCCCACCACCTTGCTTCTGATGACCGGAAATATCATACAAGCTACCAGTTTTATTTAAGACGTTACATTTTAATGAAAGCTCCTAAATGTTAAATTCCTACATCTTATCATATTAACCCTAAACCTAAGCCTAATCTTAAATAATCGGGTTCCAATCATATCATGCCGGCTGTAATGAAATGACCATGTCGTCAGAATATTTTGTGTCCGATACACATCTCAACCATGCCATTCAGAATATTATTTCATCCGAAACGTATATGAAAATGACCACAGTGAGCGTCACTTTAGAACATTTCTGATTTTATGGCTGAATTCACGGATGTATAACGAAATGATTGTTGCTCAGCAGGCTGTTTCGATTAACCTGTTTTTAATAGTATATGTTATGGAATCGATCATCCGAAACAATCTGGCAAGTTGATGTCGGTAGCTAGGTTGGGCGTGGGCGTGGGCAGGGGCGTAGTCCGGCCGTAAAGCGTCCACTTGATGAACGGTCGGTATAAGATCGATCCCCGTCGGTGGGTACATTGGGCTATTTCTTGTTCCAAACAGTGCACCACGACTGGTATATCAAAGGCCGTGGTATGTGTTATCCGGTCTGTGGGATGAAGCATATAAAAGATACCTTGCTACTGATGAACAAATGTAACGGGTTTCCTCTCTCAGACTATATGTCAAAACGTACTCAATATTATCACATGTATGACATTGGTGTCGTGTTGTTATAGAAAACAACCTTTAATTTGATCTAGATTGAGCTGTCAGATGTTACGAAGTGTTAGTTCAGTTGATTAATTGTAGTCCTCTAACGATCAGGTCAGGTCAGGTCAGGTCAGGTCAGGTCAGGGCTTAACGTGCACATTCGGAGTAAGCTGTTGTAGCGCACGCCTGTCATGGGCGCATGTGTCGACTTATGCCGGCTCTTCCCTCCAGGGAGTGGGGGTTCTCCCATTTTGTTTTGTACTGGTAAACTAAATTATTGCGTTGTAATTTGTGTATGGGTATATGCCTATAGTTAAAGGGTTAAAATTAATACATAGTTGTGACGGGAAGTCACCAATTTGCAGATTTGAGACTGCACCTTCAAGATGTCTTGAATTCTCCACAAGATCTGAAATTCCTGCGATATATCTCGCTGTTTGGTTGTGCGTAATGTTTATTAAAGTACCTTTGAAAGTGTTCCAAATAAAAATGCGAGTTCTTCTATAATACACGTTGTAAATGCCGTTCAAGAGTTGTTCCAAAAGTAAATACATGTAACATAGTATTTAAATAGGACTATTTGTGTCCTATATCCATACGCGTACGAGACGAGGGAGGGGAATAACCCCACCCCCACCGCCCAGCCCAGGACTGCAGCAAAGCCTCAAATTCGGACCAAAAACATAGCTATATTCGGGGAAAAATTAGCTTCACTGAAACCTGTATTTCCGCCACAATATTAGTTGTAACCCTCGTCAGTGGTGTTGTGGTTAGTCATCGGACACAAGGCTGGTAGGTACTGGGTTCTTAACCCGGTAACAGCTCCCACCCAGAGCGAGTTTTAACGACTCATAAAATAGTAAATGCAATTATTTTGATATAATTCAAGTTATAAATTTTACATTTCAGAAGAAAATTTTTAAAAATATTTTTGGTCATTAAACAACTGTGAGACTTCCCCTTTAAAGAAGCATTCCCCCTTAACTGTGTACCCGTGGAACAGACAAGTCTGCTTATCCATCCATTCATCCATCTACCCATCCATCTATCTATCTATCTATCTATCTAGGCCTATATATCTATATATCTTACCTTACCTTACCTTACCTTACCTTACCGTACCGTAACCTCATCCCGTTTATTTATCTATCTATCTATCTATCTATCTATCATTCTATCTGTATGTCTGTCTGCCTTTCTGTTTCCGTCTCTCTATGTGTGCGTGCGCGCGTGTGTGTGCATGTTACAGTTAAAACACATTTATTTAGCATTTGTATAAACTATACCTGGAATTTTAGGGGGTATATGCGCACCCCAGCACCTTACTGGATGCGCCTGATTAATAACTAATTATGTTGTACTTACCGAAAATGCCAATAATGAAAACAAAGATAACTGGTTGCAAAAATCTTGTTTTCCACTGTGCCATATTTTCAATTTTAGTAATATACTTTTTCTTGTAGACGTATCTGATATAAGTACACACTAGTTTGTTGGGGCTTTTTAAACGAATACAGTTTCAGAATATTGAACACGGTCGAGTCCATTCAAGTAGGGGGGTTGGGTTAGTCACTCTGAATGGGATTACTGTACACGAATAATTTATTTTTATTTATATGAAGCTGAACTATATATTAATTACGTATTATCTACCTGTGGATTATAGGTGTTCGTGTCGTGTGTATACATTATAAATAATTGTGAATTGTGAATTTAGTTATTCTTTCTTCATACCCCATATTGTGTTACTCTCGTCTCTGAGATGATGTGCGTCACTGGAGATATTGCGAAAGAACCGTGACACTGTCAATATTATAAAATTTAGATGTGGTCTCGTTATTTTACACTGGGCTGCTGTGTTCCAAAAATACGACTGTAGTGTAAATAGTGAGTCCTTGTAAGCTGAGGTTATATGCACGACCGCCGTGTATACAGCCACTTCTATGTTAATTTACAATTGCCGTTGTATTTTTGGAATTCATCTTTATTATCTGTATTTAGCACGATGTATGTACGGTAGTTGACTGGACCCGGATGTCAAATCGCTTGAAGACTTGAGTCGCGATGTGTCACCCCGAAACGATTACTCACCGTAAAATGTACATCCAATACACAGTTTGTCACCTTCTTGTCGGGGGGTTGGGGGGTTGTCGGGTTTTTTTCGGGTTTTGTTTTTCCATCTGCGCTATACCTTCATCTTTCTCTCTTATTATCTCTATCTTTTTCTTCGTTTGTTTAAAAGATGCTGACCTTAATTTTGCAAAGTGGAAGAGGTCTAACTTATGTTCAATTAATATAGCCTTTTGAAAGTTTAAAACATCGCTAAGATTAGTTACAACTACCACATTTCTGGACGCACTACTGTTTACAAAAAAGGAAAACTTTATTAATCCAGAAACAAACATGTAGTGCCAGGGTTGGTGTCTGTCTGTATGTATGTCTCTCTGTCTGCCTGTCTGTCTCTCTGTCTGTCTCTCTGTCTCTGTCCTCCCCCCCCCCCCCCCCCCACACTGCACAGATATATATATATAGGGTTTAATAAATTTGCGTCTTAACTTTGAGTATAAACTACAAATAAGAATAAAATGAAATTTGTCCTCTTCATCTAATGTGTTACAGCAGAGACAAATTCTATTACATCGTGGAATAGTGGATGCAGGCCACACCGTCATACACCAACACACACACACACACACACACACACACACACACACACACACACACACACACACACCTAGTGTCGGATCCAGAAAATCCTCTTTTTTTGGGGGGGGGGGGGCAATGATATGAGGCGGAATGCCAATGAAACTTTGGAGGAGGTTTGGACGGGATCGTAAAAAAAATGAAAATTAATATATAATAAAATTATAACTGTTACAAAATTTAGGGGGGGCGGGCCCCCTGCCCCCCCCCCCCCCCGATCCGCCTCTGCCCCCAAACCCCACCACTTTGTTTCTGACGACCGGAGATATCATACAAGCTACCAGTCTTATTTAAGACTTTACATTTTAATGAAAGCTCCTAAATGTTAAATTCCTACATCTTATCATATTAACCCTAAACCTAAGCCTAATCTTAAATAATCGGGTTCCAATCATATCATGCCGGCTGTAATAAAATGACCATGTCGTCAGAATATTTTGTGTCCGATACACATCTCAACCTTGCCATTCAGAATATTATTTCATCCGAAATGTGTATGAAAATGACCACAGTGAGCGTCACTTTAGAACATTTCTGATTTTATGGCTGAATTCACGGATGTATAACGAAACGATTGTTGCTCAGCAGGCTGTTTCGATTGACCTGTTTTTAAAAGTAAATTATCAGCACACACATATATGTTATGAAATCGGTCATCCGAAACAATCTGGCAAGTTGATGTCGGTAGCTAGGTTGGACGTGGGCGGGTCGTAGCACGGTCGTAAAACGTCCACTTGATGAGCGGTCGGTTTAAGATCGAGCCCCGTCGGTGGGTCCATTGGGCTATTTCTCGTTACAACCAGTTCACCACGACTGGTATATCAAAGGCCGTGATATGTGCTATCCGGTCTGTGAGATGGTGCATGTAATATAATCCATTGCTACTAATGAAAAAATTTAACGGGTTCCTCTCTAAGTTTATATGTCAAAACGTTCTCAATATTACCAAATATATGACATTGGTGTGGTGGTGTTATAAAAAACAGCCTTTAATTTTATCTAGATTGAGCTGTCAGATGTTACGAAGTGTTCAGTTCAGTTGATTAATTGTAGTCCTCTAACGATCAGGTCAAGTCAGGCCAGGTCAGGGCTTAACGTGCACATTCGGAGTAAGCTGTTGTATCGCACGCCTGTCATGGGCGCATGTGTCGACTTATGCCGGCTCTTCCCTCCAGGGAGTGGGGGTTCTCCCATTTTGTTTTGTACTGGTAAACTAAATTATTGCGTTGCAATTTTTGTATGTGTATAGGCCTATAGTTAAAGGGTTAAAGTTAATACATAGTTGTGACGGGAAGTCACCAATTTGCAGATTTGAGACTGCACCTTCAAGATGTCTTGAATTCTCCACAAGATCTGAAATTCCTGCGATATATCTCGCTGTTTGGTTGTGCGTAATGTTTATTAAAGTACCTTTGAAAGTGTTCCAAATCAAAATGCGAGTTCTTCTATAATACACGATGTAAATGCCGTTCAAGAGTTGTTCCAAAAGTAAATACATGTAACATAGTATTTAAATAGGACTATTTGTGTCCTATATCCATAAGCGTACGAGACGACGGAGGAGAGTAATCCCACCCCCACCCCCAGCCCAGGACTGCAGCAAAGCCTCAAATTCGGACCGAAAACATAGCTATATTCGGAAAAAAATTAGCTTCACTGAAACCTGTATTTCCACCATTCTACCCACAATATTAGTTGTAACCCTCGTCAGTGGTGTTGTGGTTAGTCATCGGACACAAGGCTGGTAGGTACTGGGTTCTCAATCCGGTAACAGCTCCCACAAAGAGCGAGTTTTAACGACTCATAAAATAGTAAATGAAATTATTTTGATATAATTCAAGTTATAAATTTTACATTTCAGAAGAAAAAAATTGTTAATAGTTTTGGTCATTAAACAACTGTGAGACTTCCCCTTTAAAGAAGCATTCCCCCCTAACTGTGTACCCGTGGAACAGACAAGTCTGCTTATTCATCCATTCATCCATCTACCCATCCATTTATCTATCTATCTATCTAGGCCTATATATCTATATATCTTACCTAACCTTACCTTTCCTTACCTTACCGTACCGTAACCTCGTCCCGTTTATTTACCTATCTATCTGTCTATCTATCTATCATTCTGTCTGTCTGTCTGTCTGCCTGTCTGTTTCCGTCTCTCTATGTGTGCGTGCGCGCATGTGTGTGCATGTTACAGTTAAAACACATTTATTTAGCATTTGTATAAACTATACCTGGAATTGTACGGGGTATGTGCGCACCTTACTGGATGCGCCTGATTAATAACTAATTACGTTGTACTTACCGAAAATGCCAATAATGAAAACAGAGATAACTAGTTGCAAAAATCTTGTTTTCCACTGTGCCATATTTTAAATTTTAGTGATATACGTTTTCTTGTAGACGTATCTGATATATGTACACACTAGTTTGTTGGGGCTTTTTAAACGATTACAGTTTCAGGATATTGAACACGGTCGAGTCCATTCAGGTAGGGGGGTTGGGTTAGTCACTCTGGATGGGATTACTGTACACGAATAATTTATTTTTATTTATATGAAGCTGAACTATGTATTAATTACGTATTATCTACCTATAAATTATAGGTGTTCGTGTCGTGTGTATACATTATAAATAATTCTGAATTTAGTTATTCTTTTTCCATACACCATATTGTGTTACTCTCGTCTCTGAGATGATACGCGTCATTGGAGAGATTGCGAAACAACCCTGACAAGATCAATATTATAAAGTTTAGATGTGGGTTGGTGACCTTCCAAAAGTAACATGAGCGGGCCTCGTGGAAGTTACCGTGTCCGCCACAAAGACAACATCTACACCTAGTCTAATATAGGTTAGGAATGTTTAAGGGCGCAGTCAAAATTTATTAACCCCAATTTTCACCGTTTATACTTTCGGTGGTAATATTCAAAATTTCAAAAATGTCCGTATTTGATAGGTTATCCCTATCCCGAGTCAGACCACCGATCCTATCGGAGGCCGGACTCGGGATAGGCGTGTTCGAAACCCTAGTGGTAAATGGACACGTTAAACTAGTTACAAAGCTAAGCTAAACCTAGTCAAACAATCGCGTCCGCCGCAATTAAAAGCTTTACTTCCAGTATAGCCACTCCATTCAAAACAGTAGTCAACAAAAGAGTCAGCAAAAGAAAAGTCAGGAGCCCTGGAAAAAACAAGTCAAATACCCTAATGCAGCTATGTTTACAAAAAGCAAAGTTAAAAAATCAGCCCAACCAGAAAAACGTCTCAAAACCAAAAAGAGCCTAGCCGAAGTGCCCCAAAAGGTAGTGCGCATCCCAACCCCGACCTTTACCCCTACTCCCACCCCCAAACGCCCAGGACCGTTGTACAAAGATTTCCTACCAGACCCAGAGGAGAACAGAAGACTCAATCTCGACTAAAAAACCAAACATCACCCACCCACAACCACAGCCACCCAACTAGCAACGCACTCACCCCACCTCCAACCACTAATAACAAGTGGCTAGCCAAACTTCATACTGTCACCTCAGACCACCTCCATGACCACCCTCAAAGCTGACAACACTCAACTTGAACTGAGTACATGTATTATCATACAACCCTGGCAATTAACCACGGCAATCAGCACCTTTCCCTGACATTGATTTTGCCGTGGAACTTTCAATTTTCATTTTCTCTTTCCTCAGATAACGACTTACTTTTTCAAAACTGATACATTAAACTCCTCTTTTACTATTTTTTTCCATGGCATAATACGTGTTTTGCAGTGGCCATTTTCTTAATCATCATTGACGTCGTCGTCGTCGTCAACACTACCGCCATTACCATTGTCACTACCATCATCATTGTCACCATACGCATCATGATGATGATCATCATCATCATTAATATTATTATCATTATTATTATTATTATTATCATTATTATTATCATCATTATCATTATTATTAGCATTATTATTATTATTATTATCAGCAGCAGCTGCTGAATTATTTTGTGCCATGTTGATTTTATGTTTAAGGCAAGCACATTTTAAGTTGTTCTTTTCCATCATGTTTGACGCAGATTTCACAAACGATCTGTCCAATCCAGGATCATCTCTGTTTTTAACTTACTCAAGAACACTGCAACTAGAAGTAAGTTAGCAAATGAGTAATGCTAGATTTAGACTATCACCTGTCACGACGGAGTTGGCCAACTCGACAGTTGCTATGTAAGTCCCACCCCCACGCCCAACTCCCCTACTCCCAACGGCTAATCGGTCGTAGGGATTGTATACGACGAGTAGTGTGGGACGTAGTCCACTGGTAAAGCGCTCGCCTGATGCGCGATCGGTCTAGGATCGATCCCCGTCGGTGAGCCCATTAGGATATTTCTCTTTCCAACCAGTGCCCCACGACTGGTATATCAAAGGTCGTGGTATGTGTTGTCATGTATATGGGATGGGTGCATACAAAAAATCCCTTGCTATGAATGGGAAAATGTAGCAGGTTTCCTCTTTAAGACTATATTAAAAAACTACCAAATATTTGACATCCAATAGCCAATGATTAGTAAATCAACGTGCTCAAGTGGTGTCGTTAAACAAAACTAACTTTAACTGTTTTTTTATGCGACGAGAATCGACTTGTAATAGTGCTCAGACTAGCAACTGGTAAGTCGTAAAGTCGAGAGATCGGCGAGTTGGCCAACTCAGTCGTGACAGCATAAGTATATATATATGAAAAGATAATAATAATAATAATAATAAACCACAAAAACACACACAAACCTTAACAAAACAAAATAAAACGCACGCACGCACGCACACACACACACACACATATGGGAACGGGCGTTAATACAACCACACGGCAGAACAGGTGTCGGGGGAAATAAATTAAGAACTTATTCTTGTTTTAAAGATATTTTTAAAGTAGAGCCCTATGTAACCAGTTACTTGCCTTGATACCACAGAAGTGCTCTCGCTGAGTTTAGATGCGGAGTTGCCCCCCTGAAAGTTGAAACCGGTCGAAAGAACGTGTTTTAATTGCCCCAACCACATTGAAGACGAGTGCCACGTTTTACTTGAATGTCCGTTATATGTAAATATTAGATTAGAAGTACTCGCTTACTGTAGGACATTACTTTTAAATTTTGATCACTGCACCGACATCCAAAAAGTGTGTTTTATCTTGTCCTGTCCCGATATATGTATTTTATTTGCCAAAACCTGCTGTTTTATTCTTAAACATAGAAAATCCCTTTTATACATTATGAAATGATTCGTGTATATATCTTATTGTTTTATCTGTGCTGCAATTGTTTTAGCTGTATATTTGGGGTTTTTTTTGTTGTTTTTTTTGTCTTCTTTAGATGTTTTTATTCAATAGTCTCTTGTAACTCAGTATAGAGTGGCTCATTACAATTTCAGTACTTTTATTGATTGTATGTGTATGTTGTATTTTTATTTTATTGTAATGAGGTGAGACTTTAATAAATTATCTGTCTGTCTGTCTGTCTGTCATATCCACTGTAATAATTCAAATAAACTGGTTTAACACACCCCATAAGCTTTTCTCACAGGATGAAATGTACTTACTTCTTCAAGAGTTTGTTTCCTTACAACATTTCGCGATTCCTGTTTTAAATTGTTCTACCACTAACTTGAGCACTAGCAGTCGATTTCAAAATGCTGGGGGGGGGGGGGGGATACTTTTTAATTACGGGCCATGATGGTTTGTCAATCGTTGTCCTGGTACGCACAGGAGCCCATCGCCTCGGCGAAACCATTGGTTTTCCCCCACGTCTCAATGAATACCTACTACTGGTATATGAAGTGCCATGGTATGTGCAGTCCTATATGTGGGAAAGTGCATATAAAAATATAGCGGACTTCCTCTAAGACTTCATGTCAAAATTATCAAATATTTGACATTCAATAGCCGATGATTAAGACATCAATATGCTCTAGCGGTGTCGTTAAACAAAACAAATTAACCTAACTAACCAATACGCTGTCGGCAGCATACAAAGAGTTAAACAACTGACTGTAGTTAAACATTCCTTTCCTTTCCAGCATATTGGAGTTTCACTAATAGTTAAAGTTTGTATTGTTTAACGACACTATTAGAGAACAATGGATTATTAGTCATGATCAGCTCTTGGATGTCAAACGTTTGGTAATTCTGACACGTAGTCTTCAGAGGAAACCCGCTACATTTTTTCATCAGTAACAAGAGATCTTTTGCAGTGTTGACAAGTCTCACGCATTCGGCGTGAGACTCACGCATTTGAACGTAGTGTCACGCTCTCACGCCGGTACATGATTTTCTCACGCATTTTAAACATTATAGCAATTTTTATTTATTTATACATATACATTTTTTGTTGTTCATTCGATCTCGACGACCGACACACAAGCCTGCGACTGCCGGCTGGCCCAGTTAAGCATCGTAAGGCATTAAAATCATATAATAGGTGTCCACGTTGTCTATTGGTCAGAATCTCGAACCTTGACCAATTATCAGTGCGCTTATTTCCCGCGCCTCTTTATTTCGGATTCACGATGTCGGACTCCGACCAGACAAAATCTCACTGCTTGCCAAAGTTCTAACTTTAGAGCTCTGCTTTTGTATGCATTGTGTTACAGACAAGACAGCACATTCCACGGCCTTTGACATACCTGTCGTGGCGTACTGGTGGCCCAAGCTCCTCAGGCGAGCCCTTTGCCGACGAAGCAAAATCCCGTCCGCGTTTACTAATAAAGTTGTATTTCATTTTCAGCTCACAAAAGTCTACCAAAGAACGCCGGGCTTTAAATTTCTGTATGTTACCGGATTTAGGTGATAATTATAATATTTTTGTTTTAAAGCTAAAATCTCTAGAGATTTAAAAAATAATAATTTCCCCGTTATACGTCTTGTGTATACTAGTATATTATAAATTGATTATTTGTTCAAAGTCTCTTATCTAGAGTTAATAAATTAAAGTTACAGACCCTAGCTGTTAAACACTAATAACTGAAATCAGACATTATATTGTTTAGATTATCCATTTCCATACATCCGAAGTGTTTCTGGTCATCCTGGTGTTTCTAATACTACGGAATGCTTTTATCACTCTTTTTTTTTTTTTTTTTTTTTTAAATGCACGTACCTCTGAGACGTATCGGTTATCTAGACGAACTCTAGACTACTTTTTTTTAATATATGTCAATTTTCATTTTAGGGTCTGCGCCCATAATATATTTTTATTTATGATACAGTTGTTATGCACAATACGCTAGAGGATACGATATTCATTTCAACTTATTTTCGTGCTTATCTCCAATGAAGCTTCAAGCACGCTGTCCTGGGCAAACACCTCAGCTATCTGGGCTGTCTGTCCAGGACAGTGGATTAGTTGTTAGCTAGTTAGTGAAAGAGAAGAGGGTGTCTATTGAGCCCTTAAGAACTCTCTCTCTGGGTTGGAGCCGGTACCGAGCTGCGAACCCTGTACCTACCAGCATGTAGTACGATGGCTTAACCACTGCACCACCGAGGCCGGTTAGGGTAGAAGAAAACTAAACGGGGGTTGATAATAAAAACGTTCATAAATAAACCCCCAAGTATCATGCGACACTCCCATCTTCCCAGGTAGATTATATGTGAGGTAAGTACAGAGAGTGTGTGCATTTAAGGCCAGGTATTGAGGTATAACATCATTAAGATTGTACTCGACGGTAGCTTATCGACTATCAACCAGGATGTCCTTCCCCGTACGCCCTTTGTTTTGACGACTATGACTAGAAATAATGTGGGAATAAGCCTCCTAGGAACTATATAAACAAAAACGTATCATACAGCAGCTAAGTGTGCGCTACAACAGCTTGCTCTGAATGTGCACATAAAGTCATATGACCTGATATATCAGCCTAGTTAAACTATCCGCCAGCCGTTAGAGAAATATGTTCCTTGTCTCGTGTGGTAAGCTATTTGCAATTTACGACACCCATATCCATACTACTTAAGGATGCATATCCACCGTTCCAGATCAGTAGTATTACTGTTGAAACGTATTATGTTTTCTTTCTTTTTCATTAAAAAAAAAAAAAAAAAAAAAAAAAAATCCTTTTAGATCTAGTTTTTCCTTCTATACTGACGTTCAAAAGAAACTTAACAAGGCTTGAAATTGTATTATAGAAAACCAACACAGGGTAAGGTGGGAAATGAAAATATCATGAAGTTCAACATCTAAATGACACAATGCACTTCGTGATGCATGCAAAGTGTTTCTAAAATGGTTTCTAAATTGGTTCAACTACAGCAACAAAAACACATAAAAACTAAATAAAAATTAAAGATAAAAAAGACACATGTATATATATATTTAATTAAACTGGTATCTCGAGTTAATTACGTCGAAAGGGCACAGTAATCACCTTGGAGCCGACGTCTGGATTCTCGGAGAATGATTATGAATGCAGTAGCGTAATTCATACATTTTAATTTATTTTTGTTCGTATAATGCTAGATTCAGACTACCAGCACTTCTACGACTGTCCAGTTGTTAGTTAAAACGCTCTTACAATTCGAATTTTTTTCGTATAATCCATTAGTTGTTAATCTGAGCGCACCCGTCGGGAGTTGGGAACATTACAACGCCATCGTCGAGATGACCAACTTCGTCGTAACAGTTGACAGTCTTAGCCTACCATTAGTCAAACTTCATTTTATTTGCTAATGTCTATTTTTTTCACATACGAAATTATTGTCAGACCAGTTTAGGCTAGTTGCAAACATTAGTACGATCAGAAATACACTAAACATACAAACACCGATATCGTAAACACGATTTAATGTCTAATTTTAGTTATATAATTTTATTACTCTAGACATAATTCTTAAAAGTTGCAGACTCTAGTTTCAACTAGACTAGAACTCTACGCTATAACCGTTACTTTTCTACGGTGGCTGGGAGAGGACATCACATCAAAGTATTTTTCTCGATCGATCGATTTAATATCTCGAACGATTGACTTACTATCTCGATCGATCAACTTATTATCTCGATCGATCGACTTACTATCTCGATCGATAGACTTTCGAACTCGAGGCTTTCCGTCAAGATAGGGTACTGGGATACCGTTATAGGTTATACTATACTATAAATGCCCATAAGCAACAACGTTAACGTTTGTGGTTAAAAACACTATATGCAATATATCAACAAAACTATAACATTCATCCATCACATAAATACAGGCCACCACATTTTTCCTTTCTCAAATTGGAGAAGAACTAATCCCCATTCCCTTTGCCCTACCAAAGGACTGGTCGGGATGAGGCGAGCAGGTATGTATACACTGTACTAAAAGACACCCACTGTTGCAATAGCTAACGCAACTACGTCTCTATCTGTAGCAGATATCATGATCCATATGTAGCTTGCCTGATATGCATGCAATATGGAGAAGCACGTTGAAGCCCAACATGTCCCATCTTGGGCAGTGCTCGGCCCAAGCTGTCCTTGGGACATCTTCTTGAGCCACGAGATGCCATATACTTTTGTTACATTTGCTTAAATCGTTCAAACTGGGTTTTTGTTTTGTTTAACGACACCTCTAAAGCACATTAATGAATTAATAATCGGCTATTGGATGCCAAACAACTGGCAATTCCGACATCCAGTCTAGAGAGTAAACCTGTCACATTTTGCCATTAGCATCAAAGGGTTTTTTATATGCACTTTCCTAAAGAAACGTCGGCACATACAAAATATTTTGATATACCAGACGTGGGGCTCTGGTTACACCATTTAAAGGCATGTGGACATTTTGAAGCTGTGCCTGCCCAAACGAGTGGGATTTTCGCTGGGTTGCAATCCGTTCGTTTGAAATGGACTACAATGAAGGGTCGATTATCTGGGTGAAGCTATTGAGATTTTCTATTCCAACCAGTGATTAATGAATGGCATATCATAGGAAATAGTATGACATATGCTGTGTAAATATGTATATACTTTGTATGTACATGCATGCGTGTGCGTGTATCTACTATCTATGTATATGCATGTATGCATGGATGAATGGATGTAGGCTGGTAGGTGGGTGGTTGGTACGTAGTTACGTATGTACGTATGGATGGATCGATGGATGCTTTAAAGTTTGTTTTGTTTAGCGACACCACAAGAACATATTGATTGATTTAGAGAGGAAACCTGCTACATGTTCCCCACATTAGTAGCAAGGGATCTTTTGTATGCACTATCCCATAGACTGGATAGCACATACCATGGTTTTGATATACAACACGTGACGCACTGGCTGGAACGATAAATAGTCCAATGGGTCCACCGACGGGGATCGATCCTAGACAGACCGCGTATCAAGGGAACTATTTACTACTGGGCTACGTCCCGTCTCGGATGGATGGATGCAAGCATATATGTTAGTGTGTTCATGCGTGCCTTTATGTGTATCGGGTTATGTAAATGTGTTTGCGTGTGAATATTTAGCTATGTCCCAGTTATGGCGATACATTAATGTTGACTTTCACTTATATTTATAAGTCGTAGTTGTCTAGCATCCCGCATGATGATATACCGGTTCTTCTTTCACAAAAATATGCTTTGATGACTGGTGCTATCTCCCTTCGTCGTCTGTCTGTCTGTCTGTCTGTCTCTCTCTCTCTCTCTCTCTCTCTCTCTCTCTCTCTCTCTCTCTCTCTCTCTCTCTCTCTCTCTCTCTCTCTCTCTCTCTCTCTCTCTCTCTCTCTCTCTCTCTCTCTCTCTCTCTCTCTCTCTCTCTCTCTCTCTCTATATATATATATATATATATATATATATATCATATATCATATATAATATCATATATTAGGAATAAAAGTTGTATTATGCGAGCCACTGGCATAATACATTAGTTTTACTCCTAATATATGATATTGACGATATCGAAACACAGAAGGGTAATACTATCTTTGTTATATAATCTCAAAGTTAATGTAACGTGTCTTTGTAAACTGCATACACAACTTTAATTCCAGTCAGCCATTACTCGATATTCAAATGAATGAATGGTGCTGTGTCTTTTCAAAAGGAATATCCTTATATTAAAATCAACTAGTACATGACTTTTTTTTTCCCCAGAACGCTGGATAGCTTTCAATGTAAAGTTGTTCTATTAAGCATTGCTTGTTGTATGATTATGAATGTATTCGTCAATTCTGTAGTGTCTCCATAGCACGTTTACAGTGTTCTAGCTAGGATTTTGATGGGGCAGGGCGCTAATTTAATTGTAGGGCATTTGTAACGCAAAAATCTTATTTTTGAGGCAAGTGCTGGATATGATCGAATATTTTACATTCATAAATATCATACATGTATATGTAGAAATATCTATGCTGCTTTTAATTTACAAAACGTTTTTGGAGGGAGGGGGGCAATCAATTTCTAAACCCAAATTTATTGTTCTTAAATTTGGATGTTTGATGAAACAGTACATTCATCGCCGAATGCAATATTATTGTACTAATATATTAAATATAGATACTATTAAAAAAAAAATCTCGTTCCAGCCAGTGCAACATGACTGGTATGTGCCGTGGTATGTGCTATCCTGTCTGTGGGATGGTGTATATAAACGATCCCTTGCTACTAAAGGAACAAAATAGCGGGATTTTCTCTATTACCAAATGTTTGACATCCAATAGCCGATTATTAATCAATTAAAATGCCCTAGTGGTGTCGTTAAATAAAATCAAACTTTAACTATTAAAATGTTTTACAAAAGGTTGGATCACCTAAAAAAATCCTATTCTTTTTTCTATTATATATAGTATTTATACCATTTAATATCATGCCCTAATGTAATTTAAAATAAATAAATGAAATAATTAAAAGAAATCAAGAAATGAAAAAAAAGAAAAAGAAAAGAGAATGATTAGAAGTAAATAAAAAGAAATAAAGAAATAAAAGAACAAACAAATTTAAAACATTGACATAAAGATATATTTGTAACAAGTTGCTCGCTGCATTTAAAAACGACTATTATTGCATGTCAAGGTCTAAATAGATTTCATTAAATAGCAGGCATGCTTTTAACAAAACACAGTTATACCTACATAGACCAAATAACCAGTGTTGCTAGTTTACTCTGTGCCATATTATAAAGATGCAATCAATGTGTCATTGATAAGGACTACTGACACCAGTTAAAACTATATGTATCTTGGTCTGGGTATTTGCAACAGCAAAAATTATTTAAAAAATTTCGCATTTGACGTTCTGTCGAAGTTTATCATGATGGCCTACTTTCAGCTAGGTGTTTGCTAGGTGGTGTGTGGCTATGTGCGTGACGGTGCGATGATTACTTCGCATTCAAGCTTTGTAAGACTGCCTGTCCGCTCGTCTGCAGTTATATCGACTAACAATAGAAGAAGAAAACACATACCACGTTAATGCTATCGGCTTTCACAACTGGCCAAACAATGTATTGTCAAACGTTTTTTAGTTGGGAATTCAGACTCGTAACAATACTGTACACGCTTTGACAGGAAACAAGATTTTGTATTTTTATTTGACAATGAATTAGGGCAGGGCGGCGATAATCAGAGGCGGTGCAAAAACAAATACGACAGGGCGGTGCAAAACGCGGGCAGGGCGCAGCGTCCCTCTATTTATTGCTAGCTAGAACACTGCGTTTAGATATATGACTGTTGCATATATAGATATTAACGCACTGGCGCAAAGGGGTAATTAGATCCGTTCTGGCCTCACAAATTGTTCCTCGCTGGGACTCGAACCTGTGGCACCTAATCGCCAGCAAATTGCAGACGAACCACGATGCGTTCAATGTATGTATGTATGTATGTATGTATGTGTGTGTGTGTGTGTGTGTGCGTGCGTGCGTGCGTGCGTGTGTGTGTATGTGTGTGTATGTGTGTGTATGTGTGCGTGTGTGTGTGTGTGTGCGAGCGTGCGTGTTTATGTGTTTATGTGTGCGTGTTTATGTGTATATATATTTTTTTCCCACATTTTGTTTTTGTTATTATTATTATTATTATTATTAATTTTTATTATTATTATTTTTTTTTTTTTTTATTATTATTTTTTTTTTTTTGGGGGGGGAGGGTCACAACAACATTACAATATACATTCCCATGATATCTTTTTCTATAGATACTAGACATAACTAATACTATACAGTACTTCTGTTATGTTCTAAATAAGTCGTGATAAACAGACCGTCACTTCATCTAAAACGATGTAAACAAAATAAAAAATGTGCCAATAGTATACTGATGGAAAGAAATAAAGGATCACAGAGATAGCAACAAGAAATAATGACTGTATTCAAAATCAATTCATACAGTCAGAAGTTGACTGGGAACATATAGACAGCACAGTCAACACTACAGGCATTCAATCCCACATTACAACTTGGTATGAAATACAGACATTATAACGCTAGTTGTGAATTAAATTTGGTCTACAATTTGATGCGTTCCCTTATTTCTTACCATCAGTATATTTGTCATGTACTGTCAACATTTAAGGCTTAGCCCAATTACCGTTCAAATACCCCTTTTCAAATGTCTGTCTTCGTCACAGGCGTGCTGGTATCCTGCTGCGTATAAACCAGGATGCTGCCCGACATACTAGGTAGCTGTGACAAGCGATACGGCTGACGGAGTACAATGAGCACCAATTTCCATCTACATTCATTCATATTCATATCTTGTTGGTCTACTTTTGGTGAGACCTAACTAAAGGAAAGAACTGTTTTCTTTCATGACGCTGGCAACAAATTGTAATGGGGGTTATATGGCTTCGCAAATAATGAAAGAGAAAACTCGCCGCCATCACGCCATGAGCTATTCTTTTCGATTAGCAGCAAGAGACCTTTCATACAGACAACATCCTACATATAGGATAGTACACGGCCTTTGTCACACCATTTGTGGAGCACTGGCTGGAAAGAAATAGCCCAATGGGCCCACCAACATGAAAAAAAAGTATGTCACCTCATAATAGTTTTAATCTACCTGCAACAAAATAAGGTGCAACATGGTAGTTATGAGTTAAAGAGTATTTTTGTTAGTAACCTTCATTGTAGCTGAAAATCGCAGCCCATTTAAGAAAAAATAGTTTACTCTGTACCGGTTTCAACTTCAAGTGTACATGTGGGGATTGATTGAGTAGACCCTCAGCCCCCACCCTCTGCTCCGCCGTGCCTGATACTACATAAACGTATATTAAATTAGTGGGAATAGATAATAGTACAAATAGTCAGTGTCGCATGTTACTACTAATTATACCTGCATTGTTAGAACAAGACAATGTCTTTGTCTCTGTGTTAAATGTTTCTGGCGGTATTTTTTTTCTCTCACAAATATAGGAATCTACACAATAGAAACAAAACAAACAGAAAACAATACAACCGCAATTTAGCGTAAAAGAATTTTCGATTCAAAGAAACAGTAAATATTTCATATCGTCAAATTCAGTTACATTTTTGTTTTTACTCCAGAAATGTTTACTAAATATATTTAGTTGGATAATAAACCAAATTTAATGACACCGTGTGTGTGTGTGTGTGTGTGTGTGTGTGTGTGTGTGTGTGCTCGTGCGTTTGTGTATAATAGGTATACACCAATGAAGTGCGAATGATATGCAATTTATAACTTCCATTAAATCAACATAATATTTGGCTTGATTGGTTTCTGTTTGAAGTGATATTAGCCAGTTCGTTTACACCTTTGGCATATTACAACGGTACACAACTACAAACACTATGTTTTAAAGTGTTAAACGAAGTAACTAACTGGTTATTCGTTATATAGAATGTGCAAACCAATATAACTATCAACAATAAAGTGTAATAGTGTGTGCCGTATTCTTATTCAAAATTACAGACAGCAACAAAATATACAGCCTTGTCATCCATGTAAAATAAGGATGCGTTCAGCGACAACGAACAGCACCAACGTTCAAGAACTATTTAACTGGTTCTCAATTCTGTTTAAATTCAAACTCAATATAAAGAATGCGATATTTGTAATTAATTAAGAGGCCATGTAAGTTGAATACACTAATTGTTGCTAGCAATAGGCCTCAGTGGCGCAGTGGTTAAGCCATCGGACTACAGGCTGGTAGGTACAGGGTTCACAGCCCGGTACCGGCTCCAACCCAGATCGAGTTCTTAAGGTATCAGTGGGTAGGTGTGAGTCCACTACACCCTCTTCTCTCTCACCAACCACTAACAAACCAACTAACAACTAACCCACTGTCCTGGACAGACAGCCCAAGTATCTAAGATGTGTATCCAGGATAGCGTGCTTGAACCTTAATTATTTCTCGCTTCAGCCAGTGCACCACGACTGGTACATTAAAGGTCGTGGTATGTGCTATCATGTCTATGGAATGTTGCTGCTACTCGAAAAAGAATAGCCTATGAAGTTGCGACAGCAGGTTTCTTAGATCTCAATATATGTGTGGTCCTTAACCTTAACCGCGTCAAACGAGTAGTGGTTCTTCGTGTACTGCTGGATTTTTATATAACAATGACCTTAAGTGGTCATCCGTATAGGTGGCCCATCCAAAGATGGTAAGCTCACGAATGCTCTTGGGACTGTATGGGCCACCTCGGAAGTTCAACAACAACATCTTCAGTATAACAACTCCAACATCTGGATAGCATCATGCATTTCATCCACCTGCTC
>NC_054710.1:25847834-25909172 GCF_016097555.1 Gigantopelta aegis
CAAGGGATATTTTATGTGCACCATCCCACAGACAGGATCGCACATACCATGGCCTTTGATATACCAGTTGTGGTGCATTGGCTGGGACGAGAAATATTCCAATGGGCCCATCGACAGGGATCAATCTTAGATGGATCACTCATCAGGTATCCGCTTTAAAAGTCAGATGTAAAAGTAATTATATTTTTACTAGGGTTTTTGTTCTGGTTTAGCAAATGTATTAGGCCTACCTAAAAAAAATATTGTGACTAACTTTGCCAAGATATAATATGTGAGTGACCTGCCACCACCAGGAGACATGTTGCTGCAAAGCCATGTGCTAAAGCATTAGGCCTACCTAAAGAAATTATTACGACCAAGTTTGCCAAGACAGAATATGGGAGTGATGTGGGCATCACACGGAGACATGTCACTGCATTAGGCCTACTTGAAAATCTTGCGTCTAAGGTGGCTGAGCCAGAATATGCGTGTGATGTGGGCATCGCCAGGAGACGTGTTGCTGCAAAGCCATGTGCTAAAGTTACATCCCATACAGGTATGCGTGATTAATAGTTGCATTCGGGTGCAATTAATTAATGATGCGTTGTGTGTGCTTGGAAACTGATATTTTCATGTGATATAAGAGTGAGACAAGGAGAAAATGTATCACCTCTTTTATTCTCATTGTTTATAAATGACTTGGAAGAGTTCTTAAAGTCGCAACAGTGTAAATGTGTTACTATTAATGCTTTTGATTTCGACATATATCTGAACTTGGGCATAAATATTCTTACTATGTTATATGCAGATGATACAGCCCTACTTGCAAGAAAAGAAGAGGAACTGCAACATATATTAAATGCCTATATTATTAAGTATATTATTTAGATAATTTTGTCTTAGAAAATGTAAATGAATACAAGCATTTGGGAATATGGTTCGAAAAAACTAACAAATTTAATCAATGTAAAAATAAGTTAGTACAACAGGCTCGAAAAGCCATGTTTTATATCTTGAAAAAATCGAATGAATGCTATTTGTCAATTGAATATCGACTAAAATTATTTGACACTATTGTTGTTCCTTTTTAGCAGTTCAATTATCGAATGAAGTAAAAACACATGATCATCTGTTGAGTAACCTTGTCTAAAACCAGCTTGAGCTTCGGATAGCGTATCGCTATTTTCAAGATAATCAGTAATTCTATTATTGAACACGTTAGTGAACAGCTTACTAAAACATGATAATAGAGTTATAGGTCTATAGTTATCAACACATCCCACATCTCCGTTGTTTTTATATATAGTTATTATAATACCAATCAGCCATTCTTCTGGAAAATGTCCACTCTCTAAAATTAAATTAAACAGTATATTATACACAGGCAAGAACATGTTAATCGTGGTTTTGATGTGTTCGTTAATAAGGTTATCGTGACCAGCTGCTTTGCTATTTTTAAGATGCTTAACAGCTTTTAAGATTTCATCATCGGATATAGTCATATTTAAAATCTCATTTGTATCCACCGATGCAGCAATGTCATCTACATCACATAGATTGTCGTCATGTTCATCAATATAATAGTTAATGTTTTTAAAATGTTCGAAACATTCTTCTATCGAAGGGCTGCTATTTGTTGTATCTTGCTTTCTTTTCAAAACTTTGAAAATACTTTTAGGGTCAGCTTCAATCATTTTAGAAAGGTCATCTTCTAGTTTCTTTTTGTGTGCACTGCTGTATTTTCTGATCGTATTTTTGTATTGTTTACTTGCGGACTTTAAAGCTTGCATACTGTCTTCGTTGTTTTGTCGTTGGTGATTATGTTTTGCCCTGTGAAACGCGTTTCTTGCATTAACACAATCTTTCTGAAACCATGGCTTGTGAACACGCATAACGCGTTGTTTCTTGAAGTGATTTTTCGGGGTTACGAAACCGAAAACAGCACCGGCGGTATTAACAAATAGTTTGTTCATCTGGTTTACAGCGCTGTCGATAACAGTCTTAGAACTGTGAGTGATGTTCGATAGTGTAGTCAGTATAGATTCAATGTCCGATTGCTTGATAGACTGTGTGAAGTTATTCTGCAGCGTCTTATCCCATCTGCGTGGCTTTGTCGGTGAACTCTGGCGTGGACTTACAGCTTGTGTCGTCGTGCCGTGAGAGTTACAATTGATAGTCACAGATATGGCACAGTGAATATAGGAATATAACCAGTCAAAATCACATACTTTAAAATTATGTACAATATTAAAAACGTCAGGCGTTGCTATCCCATAGTCTACTGTACTCACACCTTTACACGTGACTTTTCCTATGTATTTATCGTCGCCGACTCTACCATTTAAGATATAAAGGTTATTCATTTTACACATTTCAATTAATTTGTAACCATTATTATTAGGTTTACCGCTATCTTGGTTGTGTCTACTAGTTGGTGTACTTAAGGAGTCTAAAACATCGATATCATCTAAACAGTTAAACAAAACGTCGTGACTTTCACTAAAACATGTAACATTATTATCAACATGAACGTAATCAGGCAATAAACTCGTTCTGGAATTAAAGTCACCAGCAAGAAGTAAACGAGTAGTCAATAATAACTTTTCTAATATTTCACAGTTTATTGTTTGAAATCTCTCTTCCGTGTTGTATGGCGATCCTTCGGGCGGGATATATACAGCTCCAACTACAATGTCCGAAATGCTGCTAAGCAATTTTGATTTCAATTTAAACCATAAAATATACTCAGATTGGCTAGCTATATTAAAATCAATATTATAGACATATTTGTTTTTCTCCGATACACCAATTCCACCTGACGTTTTTAATGAATAACACTTTCTGTTATTCATTATGAAATGGTAACCTGATATTTCTATGGAATCTAAATCAGTAGCTTTCGTCTCACAAAAGCACAATATGTCATAGTTGTTCACAAATGTAAAACATTCAGGTATATTCAGCTTCGATTTTAAACCACATACATTCAAAAATCCCAATCTGAGGTAAGCAGGTTCGCACACTGGAACGATTAACGGAAACCTAACGGATTCGCATTCCGGTCCCCCTCCACACCCCTATTTACTAATCGCTTCAAAAGTTGAAGTTTGGGCTTGGCGATCGTAACAGGTACGTTTGCTTGCCTGTTGTTCTGGCGATGTCGTTGAGCTTCTGTGTCGCGTCTGTCGGCTTGGATTTGCTAATAGTGGGGTTTCCGTTGGGTAGATGCGTTTTCCATCAACGAAAAACCTGTCCGCAGCAAAAGAAACCCGTCGATTGTTTTGTTTAGCCTCCCTAAACAGTGGGGAAAAAATCCTTTCGTCTATCGACGATTTCATAGGGAAACTGTTCCATGATTCCATTTGGCTTTCCCTTTGCATGAACGATTTACTGCGCACAGCTTCTCGATCTTGATATCTTTCGAATTGCGCAACTATGGGTCTTGGTTTCGTGTTTATTACATTGCCTTCATTGTCTTTCCTCACTTTACCCAATCTATGCACTCTATCAAAGTAAAGCTGGGATGTGTCCAAGTTCAATGCATTATCAATGAAATCATACAAAACATGTTCAGTATCTTCCTTTTCATTTTCCCTTATTCCAGTGAACAACAAATTGTTTTTCATGAACCGTGTTTGCATGTCGTATATTGTTTCATGTAAATCAGAGTTATCACTGCTGAGTTTTTCCATTTGAATTCTGAGGACCTCCATACACGCATTTACATCGATTCTTTTCATTTGTAACCAATTTCTCGACACTGGTAACTGCGTGCTTAATATTACACCGTTCTTGTTTTGACGCGTCAAACGAGTCGCTCAAAAATTGATAACTCTTCTCTAGTGTACCGACTCTATCTTTTGTTGTTTTCAGTTCATTGGTAAGTCTAAATACGGAACATTCAATATTTGATCATTTATTTTCAATGGCCGGTAAACAATTCAGTTTTGATGTTTGCTGTTCAATGTTGACCAATCGGTCCATTAAGGTCCTCGCCCAAGCAGGCGGTGACAGAGCATTACTACTATCAATACTCACTGCTGGCTGTGGATGGGCTTGGCTTGGCTGGGTAGTGTTCATCATGTATATGAATTCCGCACCGCCTTGATAGACCTCGGCCGCCATATTGCCTACATTTAATTGCCCATTCTCGTATGTGGCATTGTTCAAACTTTCGTTTTGACTCATTTTAGCAATTTTTCACTTCAGAAGATTCCCACAACTCTTTACATGGGTTTCACAACATTCAGTCACATCAATTATTTCAATTTCATACTTTAGGTAGATAAAAACATTCAAAATTGTGAGACATCCTTGAGACTTCGTCTTGTCATCTTGACGCATGCGCAACGAAGAGAGAGAAAGTTATTGAGAAAGAGACAGAGACAGAGAGGTGTAGAAGGAAGGGAATGGCGGAGATCGAGAGATGGACAGAGAATACGAAACGTACTACACCACATGCATGCATGCTATTGCTACCGAAGATGTAGCAGTGAATGTTTATAAAACAAACTTTAACACAGACAGTGGAGAGCATATAGGCCTTTGATGCATGAAATCATGCATAATTGGAGGGGGGGGGGGGGGGGGTTGGGGGTGTCAGACAATGACTGTAGCACTTGAAGTATTCGGGTAAGAAATGCCCAGTATGCATGTTCCTGAACGTTTAGTGGATAGTTGGTTTTTGTTTGACGACAGCGCTAGAGCACATTGAGTAACTTATCATCGGCTAATCATCGGGTATCAAACATTTAATTATTCTAACAGTGTTAGAGAGGAAACCAGCTAAATGTTGCTGTTAGGTAGTACTAAACCAAATAACTTCCGGCTGGGTCAAAAGTTCGAGGTGCACCCAACTTTTGATAGAGAAGTGAACACCACAAGTCCTGTGATTGGTTATAAATGTGAGTGTGTTGGTTGTAAAAAATAATAGTTTCATCTGGGTAAAAAAAAAAAAAAAGCAATTTTATTTCATCTAATACCAATGTGTCAAGTAGCCTTGTGCTTGTAACATGTATGGCGTACCTGTGAAAAACAAGTACTCGAATTTTGTGCGGAACTAGAGTAGTCATAGACGCTACCCGTTATCTCAGAAACGAGCAGCTTGACCCCCAATTCTTTCTGATTCACTTTAAGTGTGACGGGTGGTAGTATTTATATACGTGGCGTTTATGTCGATTGATACGCTGCAGGTAGGAGTTTTAACCACATATCTTACTGTTGTTGTCTATGGGATTTGATTTGGTAGTATACACCCTATAGCACATATTCAATGCATAATAAAAAATAAAAAAACTATTATGGTTTTGTCATTTTATTTAATTAAATTATACTTGTTGATTAATTAGCCATCACTCGTCCATGCAAGTTCACAATGACCTTGACCTTGACAATACTATCTGTACACGACTCTGAATGGAGTTTGAGTCAAAGTTAGCACTGAGGAAAAGTTGGTTTTGGCCTATAATTCATGCTGTACAAATTTCAATAATTTGACTTGCCATATACAACTGCCCTTAAATATGGTATTATATACAGGCAACCTGAACTAAGATTTTAATAGCAATTTATTTTTATATTAAAAATAGCATGTGCCAATAGTGGGTTAATGTCTTTAGTTTCCATTAACGTAGTTAATTGTTCATGTATGGAATTCTGAAAACTCAAATTTGTAAAGAACTTGATTTTTATTGTCATTTTGAGATATTTATAGGATGCTAAGGTTTATTTTAGACAAATTTGTAGTTTTATGCAAAATTTAAAGTAAATTTGAAGAAAAACTTTACCAAAAACATAATTAAATTTGTTTTCCCTATTTTGCCTTCTTTTCTTATTTATACATAGCAATAAGGTTGTTAAACATATATTTAGATCTCCAGATTAAATTTGTTTTCTTAATAATCACTTAGTTAGCTCTCATGAAGAGCATTTTGAGTTCATACTAGATTCAAAACCAATTATTTTCAGATTTGATTAATTGCCATGGATTAAGTTGATAATTTATTTTATTGTTAAAGCTGTATTACCTAATGTTACTAGCTAAATAAAATGCTGGATTACAGATTGTAGGAATACATCGAATATACACATTGTATTCATCTGGATTAGAAAATAATGCAAGAAAATAGATTTGTCATTTAAAAATAGTGGGGGTTTTTTCAGTAATTAATCAAAAATAAATGTGTGAAAGCTACATGATAATTCCAGATATCACAGCTATTAAAACCTCCAACTACAGTAGGCTATAAATAAAATATAATCAGGAATATTGGTGGCTGACAATGGTTTTGATGATTCATTATGAAGATCAGCATGACCGATGGATTTGAAATTCCCACATCTGGTAACTTGAAGACACCCAAACCGAGCATACAGGATTTCCTCCCAACACTAATGTTCAGGACACTAAGTCATTACTTCATACAGGTACAGTCATGTTGGTGTTTCCTTCCTCAGACAGTGCATTTTTAATACTGATATTTCTTTGATGTGCCTGTTAAGGTCTTCATAATCTAGGGGTCAATCAAGTGCATGTGTTTTAATGGAATTCTGTAAAGGGGTATAGGTACTCTGACTGTCTTTGTTGTTTCTACATATATACCTCAGTACACACACCGAACTGAAAGTAAATATCTTCAGGAGTTTTATTTTAAAACATTTTATTGTTTAATATGACATATTGCATTTGTACAAAATTGTGTGCAATATATATGCATTTTGAGGTTTACATTATATTAGGTTGCACTGTAGAAGCAACAGTTTCAGTGAGGTTGTCAGTTTATGTCAGAATACACCAGACCCTGGTTGTCATAAAGACACATAGCTGCACACTTTTTGAAAAATGTATGTTATCAGTATAGGTAGTACTAAACCAAATAACTTCCTGCTGGGTCAAAGTTGGAGGTGTACCCAACTTTTGATAGAGAAGTGAACACCACAAGTCCTGTGATTGGTTATAAATGTGAGTGTGTTGGTTGTAAAAAATAATAGTTTCATCTGGGTAAAAAAATATGGAGTTTTATTTCATCTAGTACCAATGTGTCAAGTAGCCTTGTGCTTGAAACATGTATGGGGTACCTGTAAAAAAAGTACTCAAATTTTGTGCGGAACTAGGGTAGTCATAGACGCTACCCGTTATCCTAGAAACAAGCAGCTTGACCCCCAATTGTTTTCTGATTCACTTTAAGTGTGAGGGGTGGTAGTATTTATATCCGTGGCGTTTATGTCGATTGATACGCTGCAGGTAGGAGTTTTAACCACATATGTTACTATTGTCATCTGTGGGATTTGATTTGGTAGTATACACCCTATTAGTAGCAAGGGATGCTTTATATGCACCATCACTCAGACAAGATAACACATATCACAAACTTTGATATATCAGTCGTGGTGCACTGGCTGAACTAGACATAACCCAATGACCCTACCGACAGTGATCGATCCTACATCGACCACTTTACCACTGGGCTACCCCTCGCCCCTTTTAGTGGATAGAGACACAACAATGTGTTTTTTGTCCTTCGGAAACAAACATATTTATTGTCGTTGAATTGTGTATGGTTGTGTCTATCTACTCATACTCTCTCTCTCTCTCTCTCTCTCTCTCTCTCTCTCTCTCTCTCTCTCTCTCTCTCTCTCTCTCTCTCTCTCTCTCTCTCTCTCTCTCTCTCTCTCTCTCTCTCTCTCTCTGTGTCTCTGTATCTCTCTAGAAGTCAAAATCCGTCTGTATGCATATTTGCGAGAAAAGAGGTCACCATTTAGACCTTCAGCTGTTTCTGGACGAAAATCCGGTTCCAGTTGTGGAGGAGACCACATTTCTGGGGATTATTTTTGACAGGAGGCTATCTTTTGTTCCTCGTTTATAACATGTGAAAAAGAAGGGCTTCGATCCCCTCAATATCTTAAAAGTTATTGACAAGACTGAATGGGGAGTAGATCGAAAGGTTATGCTCCGACTTTAACTTGATTATGGGTGCATTGTGTATGGGTCAGCACATAAGTCTGACTTGCAAGCGCTAGATCCTATACACAACCAGGGACTTAGGATTTGCCTTGATACTTTCAAACCATCTCCTGTGCAGAGCTTCTACGTCGATGTACACGAACCTAGTTTGAGTGCTAGACGTGCAAATCGTTCTCTGCAGTATGCTACAAAGATTAAATCAATGCCAAAACATCCTGCACACAATGCGGTGTTTGATAACAAATATATGAAGTTATTTGATTCGAAACCGAACGCAATTCGAACATTTGATCTTCGCATTAAGCAGTTTTTATCAGTTTCGAGGAATCTGGTTTAGAGAGGTTAAGTTCTGTCCTGGTTTTTAGAAAGGGACTATGTAAAGCTTCCGGTTTGAGGGAAGTCCGATTTACAGAGGGTCCCGTCTTGAGAGGTTTCACTGTAATAGGTTTGAGATGAATGTGCTTGAAATGTTTTATATCCGCCATGTATTCGATGTAATACATAAAAAAAAGTATAAAAAGACATGTTTTTTTATTGATTACAATATGCTCAATGCGCATATTGTAGGTCATTTGAGTCAATGTACCAGGAATAATGTTTGAATGGTATTGTTTTGACGAAGGTGAGATTATTTAGTGGCTATATTCCACTATAACCACCAGTCAGGGAGTACCACCCCTGAGAGGAATGTGACTATCATTTCTCTTGCATTTCTGTTTTTGTAACGCTGCCTATTCATCACTCAATGTGTTTAGTGAACAAGGAAGTTCGCATTCCGAATCCCAACCAAATATTCATATTTATCCTGGACAACCCTTTGTATGCCAACGACAAACGTATTGAGTGTATATTCCTATTAAGTCACGGTGAATATCACTTCACTGTGTTTCTCATATGCCTTCATATGAAGATGTCAGCACTCAAAGTGATAGCAGATCTATACTATTGATGGTAGTGAATTAGTGGATGTCCTAGTATATATAGGCTGGAGTTGCCTCTTCCTCTAGGTTGTCATGCCACGACCAGAAGCGGTCAGGTCCTTATCAGGGCCCTACGGGCAACCTAGGGAGACAACCAGCATCATAGAGGTCTATAACTAACGAGCTACTCTCGATTCACTAATATCAAAACCTACACTAGCTCGGCCATTTATCTTTCGACCGACCGTTCAAAATTGCGCCAAATTTCCTCAATCAAAACTGCGCACCCTTTCCCTTTGGCATTAACGGCTCCATTCAAAATTCCATAGCACCACCACCACCCACCCACCTGCTACCGGCTGCTGGTGCTCCCTTGCACCTGCCAGTGCAGGCGGTCCCTCCTCTCCCATCCCCCGACCTTTCCTGCCATGGACGGAGGAGCCGGCCAAGGCCGGCTCTTGTGCTCACGACAGGCGTGCGCTACAACAGCTTGTTCTGAATGTGCACATAAAACCCTATGACCTGACCTGACCTGACCTCCTAAGGACTGAGAGACTCCTTTCCCAAAAGCCACTAATGTGACTCATCCCCATCCTCCTACAGTAGAAGACATGTATGATTTATACTTCATCAGTCAAAGACTGCTGCAGTCACAGAGCTGAATCATGAACCCTGTTCCAATTTTGTTTTCCAGTTCTGCAGTTGGAAATATGTATTTTATCATTATTGGTTTCTTGAAACAACCCAAACTATGTGACTTTCAGTGCATTTACAAGATTTGGCGACACTTAATGAATAAAATATTGATGTATATGCTGAATTTTGGCAGGGTGCTTCACAATGAAAAAAAACCCCAACAACACAATAACCATTCCCTGCTGTTGCTACTGACCAGGAACATGAGCAGAATAATGCTTCTATGAAAGGTGATAGTAGAGCTGAAGTCACCTATGAAGATCGGTCAAAAGTTGAAACATCTCAGACACCATGTACAGACCAAATACACTCAGAAGACATTTCTAAGAAATATCAGATTGGGACATATGGAAAATATATTTAAAGAAAGCAGCAGTGTGGACAATTCTACTATAAGTCATTAATGCCTGTCAACAATTACATTTATGTCGCTGCAAGAAATGGCGTTGAAATGTTTCACGGCTTTTCTATTGTGCAGAGACATGTCAGTATGTTACACAAGCAGATCCTGGCGGTACAGGGGGTGTAACCACTTGTATAACATACCAGTATTCGCTGTATTGTGACAGGCTGTGTGGTCGAAATCTATGTTATTAACTGTTTAAAAAAAATAAAAAAAATACATATATTGCCTTGAATCAAGGGGCCATCTATAAAGTACATTTGCCCAGAAAGGGGGGGGGGGGGGGGGGGGTCGGGCATTACATGTGGAGGGGGTACATACGCCAAAATGTATTATTTTATTGGTGTCAGATGAATGCAGTCCATGCTCCTAATTGTGTCCGATGTACTTTTTAGCGTCGAAGATCTATTTACACCTGAACACGCGAGAGGGGGGGGTGGGGGTGGGGGGTGGAGTGGAGGCGGGGGGGGGGGCATGGGGAATGTATATACAAAAGGTACACATGGAGCAGGGTGATAAAACAATCCCCGATTTTGAAAAAAAACACCTTTATGGATGGTCTCCAATTAGTAGTCTGAATATTTTTTTTTTTTTACAGTGACAAGATGGGAAATTTGTATATCAACAACAAGAAAACAAATATGTATGCATGTTTTTCTAATGTAGTTTACATGGTTTCCTTCTTTTAACATGCTACATGCCAATATTTTAAAGACAATATATAATGACACCTTATGTTACTTAGTGCCGTGAACAGATTTATAATGGTAACGTTTGGTGACCTCAAAATTACCTTGATATTCATCAGAAAATCTGGAACCATATTTTTTTCTAAATCTGTATACAATAGTGAGTATCAATAGCATTGCTTCCAAAAATTAACATGAAATTCCCACGGGCCCTGTTTTAGCTGCATATGCCCCTACTGTATGTTGTGGACATTTTAGATGAGGGGGATTATCAACAGTAACTTTTTCCGAAGTTGAGTATAATCCACAACAAAACTTTCATGTCAGTCAGTTAAAGCAGTTCTGAGTTATCCAGTGGAAACCAAATTCAATATGGCTGATCTGTGGTGGCCATCTTTTGTGAGTGGTGACACTATCGAAATCGTGTTTTCATCGTTACTTGATCACAGTAGTCTGACACAACGAAGAACCCCCACATTAAAACGATATTTATTACGACCTCACAAATGTGCAGCATGAACGTGCTGTCGGCATGTTGCATGCAGGAACGTCAGTAGCTGACGTTGCAAGGGGGATGGGTTTCAGTCGACGGGCAATTTATGATCTGTGGACAGGCGTACAACAAACGGGCACCACAGCTGATCGCACTCGACCGGGTAGACCACGTGTGACGTCACAGGGAGATGCCCATCATATTGTGTTACGTCACCTCCACAACCGTTTCATGACAGCTACAGGAACGAGTAATGAACATTTTAGACATCGGGTATATACATATTGTTGTGGCCGCGTCCCTAGGATATCAAGAATATAAATAACATCCACAGATGACAAAGCCGAAGTGTTCCAGTTTTCAGAATTATAAATTTATTTAAAAGTTATGAGTAAATGAAAATAAAGTTAATGTTCACAGGTACGTTTCCAACATGTATATAGATATCTTCCTTTCAGCTCTAGCTATATCAAACCAGTGATGACTGTATCTTCAATAAATGTAAACTTCACTGCAGCTTACAGTTGCTTGTAAATATAACTTCCATAAAACAAGTTAATCAAATAGAGAAGGTAAGTTCATACAACTTATTTAAAAATCTATGTTTAATGTTTGCTTGTCAGACCGCAAACGAGCGAGAGAACAACGTTGACGTCCATTGACGTCAGCCTTTTATACTTTTTTATAAGTACCGCGTGACGTCATAACAGCCAATCAGAAATTACGTTACGCTAGGAAGAGATCTACCTTTATAAAATAAATATCATTTCATTTAATAATTATGTTATGCACACAATTGCTTAATAAATAAAGTTTAGCCCATAGCAAAATTATTACCAACTTGAAATAAATAATAATGGAAATTTTTAAAGTGCATAAACATAAAACTAGCATTTCTTAATTTCTTTTTCAATCTAAAATTAGCACAAAACATTTTCACAGAAAAAGCCTGTAGAATATTCATATAAAACTGCATCATTTACAAGGCGCAAAAACAAGCTATGGTGCATTGCAAATGCATTGGGAATTCGAGCTAATAATACAGACAGATTGTATTGTGCATAAACATAAACCTACCATTACACTAGTGCGTCTTTGTCTAATTTCAATATAAAATAGTTTTAAAGAAAAAGCCTTTGGAAATATTATAAAACGACATTCATTACCTGGCACACACACCAGTTATGCTACATTGCAAATGTGGAATTCAAACTAATAATACACAAAAATTCAAATATGCATAAACATTAGAGTGGGACTATCATTACACAATTGCGTTTTTAGTCTAATTTCAATATAAAATAGATTTGCTGAAAAAGCCTTTGAGGTAATTATAAAAACAGCATTTTAATACTGTTGTTTACAAACATTGTGCAACGTTGTATCTGACCTAGCAACCAGTATGTGTACCAGGATATAGTTCCTAGAAGCACTAATATTACAGTAATCCGTTTTACAGTTATTATCTCACTTAATCAATCAAATTAATTGTCATAATGTACAAACAATATTAGGATGCGTTTAACTAAGAAAATGATTAATCGATCGTACAACTTTTGGAGGAAAATGAACTTTACTGAAGGACAAGGTCAAAACACAGACATTAAAACATAAATTAACACATTGGCCGATCGTAATATGCTAGTATCGCATACATAAATTACGGCAACTATTCACAAACAAATTTTATATGCTATAAACATATTATGAAATACAACTCTCATTATGCATCCAAACGATAACTAATAACACTAGTTACGTAATTTAGTTTTTGTATATAGTGCGTGACACGACACAAGGCATTTTTAAGAATTCCATTACACAATAACTATAATAAATGGTATACAATACAATAAATATGTTTTGTCCAAATTTAAAATTAAAACCTGCAGGTCACAATTCACAGATAAGAAAGCTGTTGGACGGCCATGACAATATATATATATATATATATGTATGTATATATATATATATATATATATGTATGTATGTATGTATGTATGTATGTATGTATGTATGTATGTATGTATGTATGTATGTATGTATGTATGTATGTATGTATGTATGTATGTATGTATGTACGTACGTACGTACGTATGTATGAATACATTCGCGGTAAGACGTGTTTGTTTCTCTTATGCATACTGCACGTACATTCGTGTGCTCGACTTGGGAATCCTCCATTGTTTTGTTTTTTGTTTAGCGAAATGCAGTTTTCTATTGGAATGTATACGGCCATTGGAGCTCGTTGAACGCTGGGACGCTTCTCGTTGCGACAGCCTGCACCACCAGGTTGGGTTCGTTTTTAGCGAGATTCCTTCCCGCCACGTTATTTTTCCCCGCTGACTATGTCGACCTGTTTTTCCGTGACCCGTATGGCAGCCATTCTGCAGAACGCCACGGCTGTTCTCGTTTAGTCTCTACATGTCCGAGCCTGTCCTAGTAGCACTGGAAAATTGACCGCCCCACACTAAGAAAAAATAGGAAGCGGGGTCGGCCCCTTCTACTCTTTTCTAGACTTTACTTTGCTTTATATTGATACGATCTCGTATCTTCCGGAGTGGGGCCCGTCCGCACCACTATAGTATACCAACCCATGACGACTGGACTATACCCTAGTCTGATAATCTCTCCTGTTCTCTACTATGCAGCCGTTCCTCTCTGTCTGCGCTAGATACACACATTTCGTGATAAAATTAATTTAGTATGCGGAAACCTTTATTTTGCGATTTAGTACACACACGCACGCACGTACACACACAAACACACACACACACATATATATATATATATATATATATATATATATATATATATATATATATGTGATATGTATATTGGTATGCATTTATGTAGATGTAGACTTAGCGTTACGTAGATGTAGCTGTAGCTGTAGATGTAGCTGTAGCAGTTGCACATTAGCAGCAGCAGTAGAAGTCGTAGTTGTAGTATCAGCTAATCCGAGCAGGCTAGTTTCTTTGCTGTATTTATCTTAACAAAATGTGAACGTTGAAGCGAAATATTAATAGATGAATTTAACTGAATGAAGGAAACCTTCCATGATGCTGAATTGGTTTATCAATGCGATGCTGTAGTTATTTGCACGAGAAACAAAGAAGGTTTCATTAACGTATAACTGAAAGAACAAAAAATATATCACGTGTAGTACTATATACAATCAATGTAATCTTTGATAACATTTTTAAAGTGATGTTTGGTGTATACCATATGGTGATTTATACATTTTGGAGAGATGAAGTTAGTGAGAAAGAGAGACAGAGACAGAGAGATATAGAAGAGAGAGAAAGACGGAGATCGAAAGGTGGACAGAAAATACGAGATTTACTACCCCACATGCATGTATGCTATTGCTACCGAGGAAGCAGCAGTGGATGTATATAAGAACTTTAACACACACAGTGGAGTACATATATGCTTTTGATGCATGCAATCTTGGATAATTGGATAGGACATGGGGTGTGGGTGGGTGGGGGTGGGGGGGGGGGGGGGGGGGGGGTGGTGGTTTAGACAATGACTGTAACACTTGAAGTATTAGGGTAAGAAATGTCCATTATTCATGTTCCTGAACATTTAGTTGATAATTGGTTTTGTTGAACGACAACACTAGAGCACATTGCGTAACTTATCATCGGATATCAAACAATTGATTAATCTTAACAGTTTTAGAGAGGAAACCCGCTAAATGTTTCTATTAGTAGCAATGGATCCTTTATACGCACCATTACTCAGACAAGATAGCACATACCACAGCCTTTGATATATCAGTCGCGGTGCACTGGCTGAACGAGACATAACCCAATGAACACACCGATAGGGATCGATCCTACATCGACTGCTTTACCACTGGGCTACGTCTCGCCCCCTTTCGTGGATAGAGACACAGCATTGTGGTTTATGTCCTTCGGAAACAAACATATTTATTGTTGTTGAATTCTGTATGGTTGTGTCTACCTACTCATACTTACTCTCTCTCTCTCTCTCTCTCTCTCTCTCTCTCTCTCTCTCTCTCTCTCTCTCTCTCTCTCTCTCTCTCTCTCTCTCTCTCTCTCTCTCTCTGTCTGTTTTTTTGGGGGTTTTTTGTTTGTTTTTTTGTTATCTTAACTTACCTCAAATGCAGAATCCTTGACGAGGATTGTCAGATTAAATGGTATTCCTACGGCGAATGGAAAATATGGCTGAGTTCGCTCTTCGTTACCCAAGATATTGTAAAGGAATGAGTTCCGGACCACTGTGCCTTCCTGGAAGTTGACAATCACAAGAAGGGGGAGGTTATACTGGTGTCTCAAGTCGATACTAGTTCTGAAACAGAGTTGGTATTCTTTTCTTTTTTTAATTGTATCCATGTTAATATTCAATTAAATTTCAAGCACGCAGCCCTGGGTACATATCTCAGAGATACAAGTTAAACTTCAAGTTCTTTATTACAGTACATTCTACAACGTATCAGCATTGCAACAATCAAAACAATAATAAATGCAATTGTGGAGCAATGGTGGTGAGCGACTTGACTTTCAAAATAAATACATGCAGCCAACAGTCAGTTGACTAGTAATATACATATATATATATATATATATATATATATATATATATATATATATATATATACATACATACATACATACACACATACATACACATACACATACACATACACATACACATACACATACACATACACATACACATACATATACATATACATACACATACACATATATACATATAGGTATATATGCATATAGATAATTATTCCGCTACTTATTTTCATGTAAAGCATGTGAATCAATATTTATCATATAGTTGTATATACTAGCATCGATCTCCGACGGTTGGGTCATTTGGCTATTTGTCGTTCTTGTCATTGCACCACGTCTGGTTTACCAAACTGTGTGCTATCCCGTCTGTGGGATGGATCATATAAAAGGCCCCTTGCTAGTAATGGAAAAATGCCTACCTTTGAGGAAATACAGGCCCATTTTGGAAAGCCTATAGTGTTGTAATTTGTAACCTTTCTCACAAGGGCAATTTTGAAGCGTTCGATTAGAAAATAACATGGACAACAATATATTGAGAGTGTGCGAAAATAAAAATGTTGCCAATTGACTATCGTTGGTAGTACGCACGGTAGATGTTGGTTTATGTTTTTCGTTCGCATCACACGCCACCACCATTACAGCGCATTGATTTTCTAATCACGTGCCACCACCATTAGAGCGCATTGATTTAGTAATCTTCTGCCACCACCACTAGATCACATTGATTTAGTGGTCACGCGCCACCACCACTAGAGCACATTGATTTAGTGGTCACGCGCCACCACCACTAGAGCACATTGATTTAGTGGTCACGCGCCACCACCACTAGAGCACATTGATTTAGTGGTCACGCGCCACCACCACTAGAGCACATTGATTTAGTAATCTTCTGCCACCACCACTAGAGCACATTGATTTAGTAGTCATGCGCCACCACCACTAGAGCACATTGATTTAGTAATCACCCGCCACCACCACTAGAGCACATTGATTTAGTAGTCACGCGCCACCACCACTCGAGCACATTGATTTAGTAATCACGCGCCACCACCACTAGAGCACATTGATTTAGTAATCACCCGCCACCACCACTAGAGCACATTGATTTAGTAGTCACGTGCCACCACCACTAGAGCACATTGATTTACTAATCACGCGCCACCACAACTAGAGCACATTGAGTTACTAATCACGCGCCACCACCACTAGAGCACATTGATTTAGTAATCACGTGCCACTACCACTAGAGCACATTGATTTAGTAATCACGCGCCACCACCACTAGAGCAAATTGATTTACTAATCACGTGCCACCACAACTAGAGCACATTGATTTACTAATCACGCGCCACCACCACTAGAGCACATTGATTTAGTAATCACCCGCCACCACCACTAGAGCACATTGATTTAGTAGTCACGCGCCACCACCACTAGAGCACATTGATTTAGTAATCACGCGCCACCACCACTAGAGCACATTGATTTACTAATCACGCGCCACCACCACTAGAGCACATTGATTTACTAATCACGCGCCACCAGCACTAGAGCACATTGATTTAGTAATCACCCGCCACCACCACTAGAGCACATTGATTTAGTAGTCACGCGCCACCACCACTAGAGCACATTGATTTAGTAATCACGCGCCACCACCACTAGAGCACATTGATTTAGTGGTCACGCACCACCACCACTAGAGCACATTGATTTAGTAATCACGCGCCACCACCACTAGAGCACATTGATTTAGTAGTCACGCGCCACCACCACTAGAGCGCATTGATTTAGTAATCACCCGCCACCACCACTAGAGCACATTGATTTAGTAGTCACGCGCCACCACCACTAGAGCACATTGATTTAGTGGTCACGCGCCACCACCACTAGAGCACATTGATTTACTAATCACGTGCCACCACCACTAGAGCACATTGATTTAGTGGTCACGCGCCACCACCACTAGAGCACATTGATTTACTAATCACGTGCCACCACCACTAGAGCACATTGATTTAGTAGTCACGCGCCACCACCACTAGAGCACATTGATTTAGTGGTCACGCGCCACCACCACTAGAGCACATTGATTTAGTAATCACGTGCCACCACCACTAGAGCACATTGATTTAGTGGTCACGCGCCACCACCACTAGAGCACATTGATTTACTAATCACGTGCCACCACCACTAGAGCACATTGATTTAGTAATCACGCGCCACCACCACTAGAGCACATTGATTTAGTAATCACGCGCCACCACCACTAGAGCACATTGATTTACTAATCACGTGCCACCACCACTAGAGCACATTGATTTAGTGGTCACGCGCCACCACCACTAGAGCACATTGATTTAGTAATCACGTGCCACCACCACTAGAGCACATTGATTTAGTAGTCACGTGCCACCACCACTAGAGCACATTGATTTAGTAATCACGCGCCACCACCACTAGAGCACATTGATTTAGTAGTCACGCACCACCACCACTAGAGCACATTGATTTAGTAATCATGCGCCACCACCACTAGAGCACATTGATTTAGTAGTCACGTGCCACCACCACAAGAACACATTGATTTACTAATCACCCGCCACCACCACTAGAGCACATTGATTTAGTAATCACGCGCCACCACCACTAGAGCAGATTGATTTACTAATCATGCGACACCATCACTAGAGCGCATTGATTTTGTAGTCATGTGCCACCACCACTAGAGCGCATTGATTTAGTAGTCACGTGCCACCACCACTAGAGCACATTGATTTAGTGGTCACGCGCCACCACCACTAGAGCACATTGATTTAGTAATCACATGCCACCACCACTAGAGCACATTGATTTAGTAATCACGTGCCACCACCACTAGAGCACATTGATTTACTAATCACGCTCCACCACCACTAGAGCACATTTATTTACTAATCACGCGCCACCACCACTAGAGCACATTGATTTAGTAATCATGCGCCACCACAACTAGAGCACATTGATTTACTAATCATGCGCCACCACCACTAGAGCACATTGGTTTAGTAGTCACGCACTACCACCACTAGAGCACATTGATTTACTAATCATGCGCCACCACCACTAGAGCACATTGATTTAGTAATCACGTGCCACCACCACTAGAGCAGATTGATTTACTAATCATGCGACACCATCACTAGAGCGCATTGATTTTGTAGTCATGTGCCACCACCACTAGAGCGCATTGATTTAGTAGTCACGTGCCACCACCACTAGAGCACATTGATTTAGTAGTCACGTGCCACCACCACTAGAGCACATTGATTTAGTAATCACGTGCCACCACCACTAGAGCAGATTGATTTACTAATCACACGCCACCACCACTAGAGCACATTGATTTAGTAGTCACGCGCCACCACCACTAGAGCACATTGATTTAGTAGTCACGTGCCACCACCACTAGAGCACATTGATTTAGTAATCACGTGCCACCACCACTAGAGCACATTGATTTAGTAGTCACGCACCACCACCACTAGAGCACATTGATTTAGTAGTCACGTGCCACCACCACTAGAGCACATTGATTTACTAATCACCCGCCACCACCACTAGAGCACATTGATTTAGTAATCACGCGCCACCACCACTAGAGCACATTGATTTAGTGGTCACGCGCCACCACCACTAGAGCACATTGATTTAGTAATCACGCGCCACCACCACTAGAGCACATTGATTTAGTGGTCACGCGCCACCACCACTAGAGCACATTGATTTACTAATCACACGCCACCACCACTAGAGCACATTGATTTAGTAGTCACGTGCCACCACCACTAGAGCACATTGATTTAGTAGTCACGTGCCACCACCACTAGAGCACATTGATTTACTAATCACGCGCCACCACCACTAGAGCACATTGATTTAGTAGTCACGTGCCACCACCACTAGAGCACATTGATTTACTAATCACCCGCCACCACCACTAGAGCACATTGATTTAGTAATCACGTGCCACCACCACTAGAGCACATTGATTTACTAATCACGCGCCACCACCACTAGAGCACATTTATTTACTAATCACGCGCCACCACCACTAGAGCACATTGATTTAGTAATCATGCGCCACCACAACTAGAGCACATTGATTTACTAATCATGCGCCACCACCACTAGAGCACATTGGTTTAGTAGTCACGCACTACCACCACTAGAGCACATTGATTTACTAATCATGCACCACCACCACTAGAGCACATTGATTTAGTAATCACGTGCCACCACCACTAGAGCAGATTGATTTACTAATCATGCGACACCATCACTAGAGCGCATTGATTTTGTAGTCATGTGCCACCACCACTAGAGCGCATTGATTTAGTAGTCACGTGCCACCACCACTAGAGCACATTGATTTAGTAGTCACGTGCCACCACCACTAGAGCACATTGATTTACTAATCACGCGCCACCACCACTAGAGCACATTGATTTAGTGGTCACGCGCCACCACCACTAGAGCACATTGATTTAGTAATCACATGCCACCACCACTAGAGCACATTGATTTAGTAATCACGTGCCACCACCACTAGAGCACATTGATTTACTAATCACGCTCCACCACCACTAGAGCACATTTATTTACTAATCACGCGCCACCACCACTAGAGCACATTGATTTAGTAATCATGCGCCACCACAACTAGAGCACATTGATTTACTAATCATGCGCCACCACCACTAGAGCACATTGGTTTAGTAGTCACGCACTACCACCACTAGAGCACATTGATTTACTAATCATGCGCCACCACCACTAGAGCACATTGATTTAGTAATCACGTGCCACCACCACTAGAGCACATTGATTTACTAATCACGCGCCACCACCACTAGAGCACATTGATTTACTAATCATGCGCCACCACCACTAGAGCGCATTGATTTAGTAGTCATGTGCCACCACCACTAGAGCACATTGATTTAGTAGTCACGCACTACCACCACTAGAGCAGATTGATTTAGTAATCACGTGCCACCACCACTAGAGCACATTGATTTAGTAATCACGCGCCACCACCACTAGAGCACATTGATTTAGTAGTCACGCGCCACCACCACTAGAGCCGATTGATTTAGTAATCACGCGCCACTACCACTAGAGCACATTGATTTAGTAATCTTCCGCTATTGGATGAGAAACATTTCGTAAATATAACATGTAGACTTACAGAGAACACCGGTTACATTGTTTGTTTGTTTTTGTTTTGGGGTTTTTGTTGTTGTTTTTTCCATTAGTAGCAAGGGACCTTTCATATGCACCTTCCCACAGACAGGATAGCATATACCATGGCGTTTGATATACCAGTCATGATGCACTGGCTCGAACGAGAAATAGCCCAAAGGGTCCATCATCGGGGGTCATGTATCAAAATGAAAACCTACGTTTGTTGCAAATATTCTGCTTTGCGCACTTTTCTCGTGGCTGTTTCATTTAAAAAAGAGAGGCTCATGGTGTTTATTTGTTTGTTTAAACTTATTTTCGTGGTTTTAATCGAATTAAGGCTCAACCACGCTATCCTGAACACACACCTAAGTTATCTGGACTGGCTGTCCAGGACAGTGGGTTAGTAACCAGTGAGGGAGAAATTGATTCAGTAATCAGTGAGGGAGAAATTGATTCAGTGGCGCTACACCTACCCATAGAGTTGTTAAACTCACTCTGTGTGGAAGCCGATTTGAGTAGACGAACCCAGTACCTACCAGCCTTAAGTCCGATGAATTAACCGCTACATCACAAAGGTCGGTATTTGCAATGGAATGTTTTGGCATTTATCATTATAATTACCTGGTATCAGCGAGGGGTGTGCCTAAGATTTCCACCTTCCAACCAGCAACGACTATTTCAGGAATGTTCTGTTGGGATGGTGATGACTGGAAAATAAATCGTGAATTTGTTACAAAATACGACCAGTATGCATGGTTATTACACAATAGTCTGGGAGTGGCAGGCCTCTGTAGCGATGCAGGTAGTGTGAAATCGCCATTACATTAACTTCTTGAGAGTGTCTCCTACAGACGAGGCACTAGATAGGGAACAGTAGAAAACATTATTTCGCCCAACACCCATTGAACTCTAATTTGTGCAGATATACGGCCTTGCTCACGCATTACTGCTTTGTCGTTCAGATTTGATCAACAGGCCATATTCCCAAATTCGACATCGTGATAATGTTTCCTCGTTGAATCAAAACATTGAAACTGTATAATAGTCATGCATACCACGAATACGTTTGTGCCGTAACTGGCATAAGTTCAATGGAATGATTGTCCCTAACGTTCACTACACTGACTTTTATGCTACACAATAAACCGAATTACCACTTAAAGAACCAATCAGATATGCACTCATATTCATATTGAAGCAAACGTACTATGATGATACTCTATAACTGAGGTATGCACTTATAGTCATGGAACAAAAACATTCCAATAGCAACTTTACACTGCAAGCTGTCCAGCGTTCAGAAAACGAAAAACCTTAAACACTAGTATATTATTAAGTAAGGATATCCAAAATTACGTTTTTCACGTTTGCCGTAATTACCATTCAACAACAACCCGGTCCACATACTCTTGCGTCATTTGAATATCGCGTAATGGGTGATTGAAATTAAAGTTGCGAATACTGTTTACAAAAAAAAATATTATGTCTTAAGCTTGAGATTATATGATAAAGTATATAGTATTACCCTCGTGTGTTTCATTATCGTCCATATCATATATTAGGAGTAAAAATACTGTATTATGTTCGACAGATATACATATATGCATACATGGTCTCAAAGTACCTTACGAGGGATTCAATGTTTGTCTTGGCTTCATTTACTGGAGGGGCTGACATGGGAGTTGACTCATTATCATCATCACTTGGATCATATGCGTCTTTCGAATCATAGACAATATCCAGAACGTGACTGGCCTGTATCTTACTGGTTGTCTGCGTCATCGTACTGCTCAGCCGTCAAAACAGACGATCGGTCATTATCAGCACCAGACTCGTTGTCCGCGTGTAATAGGTCACGTAGCTCAGACAGTGGCATGTCGTCATCATCACCATCCTGCACTGCAGTGTCCAAAGTAGGTAGAATTCTGGCATGGTGGTAACAGTTGCAGATCGTTGCACATGCCACCTCATGTGGTTTCATTTCCCTGTGGAATGCTCTTAACCAAACACAAGAAAGGTCCAAAGTCATCCACGCTTTCTTGTTGTTACGATATCTGACGTAAACGTCCGGGTTGAAATCACTACCAAAATAACGTGGTGCCACTGTTATCCTGACCTAGCCCAGCTTAAAAAAAAACAGTCAGGTTTTGCCCATGTTGACAACATCGTCTGGTGCATTATATCCGCCATACATTGAAATACAGACACACACCACACAGTCATGGGGTAGCAATATATTTGGTTCAAATTTTGTATTTGACCATGACATTTATTTTAGAAGCTTGTTTTCAAGTTTCTAAAGTTTGGATGAACTTTTGTTTTCAGGTTTTGCTACTCTTGGATTAGATCACTACAATGTATTTGTAGTTTGTAGTTGGTCCCGTACATTTTGCATCCCTCTTTGTTGTGTACATTTATTTTCAGGTTTGTTTGCATTTGTTGGGAGAGAGGGTACTTTTAGTCATGAGTCTTGAGGTTGTTGTTTCCCCTGATGATCATTTAGTGTAGTTCTTTGATGTTTGGAGGTAGTTGTTTTTTTCCATGGTTAATAATCTATCATGGGGGATTACAATCCGGAAGTTATTCAACAACTGAAAGAGGCGGTACTCCAACTTTAAAATAAGTTGGATAGATTTGAACGGCAACTGGATGAGGCTGAAACAGAATGTTTCTCCTCAAAATCGCCACCCTCCACCCCAACACCCACTACAGACAATTTCTTTTCTGCATCTCAAGATAAACTTCCTCAGTGTTATAGGTGTTTACAGTATGGTCATATCCAGATGACATGCAGTGTACGCCTAGATCACTCCAGACGATTTCGACAGGAAAATGTTAACTTTCCTGTTTGTAATAACATGTCTGTCAGACGTCGTGGTTTACCATATGGTCTTGTTGGTGATACTAGCGAAGTGACTGTTAGCATTGACGGGAATGTTTGTAGAGGTCTTCTCGATACTGGGTCGATTGTTTCCGCTATCAGTGAGACGTATTACAAGCAATATCTTTCTCATTTGACAGTTCATCCTTTGGAAACCCTGTTGGATATAGAGTGTGCAGATGGAGAGAGTTTACCATACAGAGGATATGTGGAAGCAACTCTTATTTTTAAGGGTCTTCTTTCAGAAAATCCTCATCACTCTTTATTTTTTATTGTCCCAAATAGCAGGTACAATAGTGATGTTCCAATCTGGATTGGTACCAACATATTGACACCAGCTCTTGATGATTGCCGCAAAGAATACGGAACTCGTTTTCTTCAGTGTGCCAATCTTCAAACTTCTTTTTATTTGGCTTTCAGGGCAATTGTTTTGCAGCAAAAGGAGTTGACTCGTAACAAGTTTAGGTTGGGACTTGTGCGAAGTGCTGCTACCAGCAACATCATCATTCCACCAAACCGAACTGTAACTCTGAGAGGTTACATAGACAGGAAGGTTCCTTATAGGAATGTTTGTGTTGCACTCCATCCTACCCAGCATTCAGTTATTTCAGAACTGGATGTCTCGGCTGCTATTTTGAGTTATAGTTTTCAGGGTAGCTCTATGGTGGATGTTCCAGTGGCTAGCATCACCACACATACAGTGGTTATTCCACCAAAGGGTCTTCTATGTGAACTACAGCCAATCACGATTGAAGATTTTCCATTTGACATTACCAAAGATGAAAATACTATTTTGGAGAAGATGACTTTATCCACAGAGGCTATTGGCAAAGATGAATTAAAGCAAGGTATGGAGCTGATCTTGAAATATCAAGATATATTTTCTAAAGGTGATCTTGATATTGGGTTTTACCCCAAAGTAAATCACTGCATCGAGTTGATGGATGAAGAACCTTTCAAGATGCGACATAGACGGATCCCACCTTCAATGTTCAATGCAGTCAAGCAGCATCTTCATCAGTTACTTGCTTGTGGTGTCATCAGGCGATCTTATAGCCCCTGTGCATCACCTGTTGTAATTGCTAGGAAGCCTGATAATTATTTGCGAATGTGTATTGAGTATTGCCTTCTTAATGCAAGGACTGTTAAAGATTTGTATGCACTTCCTCGCATTGAAGAGATTTTAGACTGTTTGGCTGGAAACAAGATCTTCAGTGTCTTAGATACGAAGAGTGGATACCATCAAGTGGAGATTACATAGGAACATAAACCTAGGACAGCTTTTACAGTTGGACCTCTGGGGTTTTACGAGTATACCTGGATGGAGTTTGGTCTCACCAACTCGCCAGTGACATATCAGCGTCTTATGGAAGATTGTCTTGGTGAGCTCCACTTGAAGATTTGCATGATCTACATAGATGATCTCATTATATTTCTGACAGTTATGAGCAAAATTTGGAACGACTGGAACTTGTCTTCAAGAAGCTTAGAGATAATGGTCTTAAGCTTTCACCGAAGAAATGCAAGTTTTTCCAGAGTGAGATCAGATATGTAGGTCATATCGTATCAGCTGAGGGTATCAAGCCAGATCAAGAAAAAAATTGATAAGATTGTCAATTGGCCAACATTGACAAATCTGGACCAAGTTCGTCAGTTTCTTGGGTTTGCTGGATACTACAGGAAGTATGTTAAAAACTTTTCTTGTAGAGCTCGGCCGTTGATGGACTTGCGTCCATCAACATCTACAAAGAAGGGCAAGAGGAACAGGAAACCCGAACATAGTTCTTTGACTTGGTATTGGGGTCCTGAACAGCAGACTGCTTTTAATGACTTGAAGACTGCACTTTCAACTCCACCTGTGTTAGGTTATGCAAACTACACCCTCCCATTTGAACTTCACACAGATGCCAGTGGTGAGGGACAGGGTGCTGTTCTATACCAAGACCACGATGGGGTGAAACAAGTCATTGTATATGCTAGTCGAGGATTGAACAAGGCTGAAAGAAACTATCCTGTACACAAGATGGAGTTTTTGGCATTAAGGTGGGCGGCCACGGAAAAATGCCATGATTACCTCTATGGAAATAAGTTTACCATCATAACAGATAACAATCCGTTAACTTATGTCCTAACACCTGACAAGCTGGATGCGACAGGACATCGATGGTTAGCAGCTTTCGCATCTTATGATTTTAATATCCAGTACAGGCCAGGTAAACTTAATGCTGATGCAGATGCTTTGTCAAGAATTCCTGGAATCCACTCAACTGAGATCAGCAACATCACCAATGATTCTGTTAAAGCTGTATGTGCTGTTAGCCAGGTTCCAAACTATTTGGAAACACTCTGCTTGTCAACACAGCCTCTGGCTGATGTTGATGAAATTAATATTAACAGCATGTCAATCAGAGATTAGAGATAAGCACAGATGAGGGATCCTATCATTGGCCTGTTCACAAGAGCTTTCACCTATGGGCAGAGGTCATCCAAAGATTGAGTTCCTGTCTCAGCAGAGTCATCAACACTGTTTAGAGAAGTTGATCATTTGTTGTTGGAAAGAGGAGTTCTCTATCGCAGAACATTGGTGAACGGAGATCAGAGGAAACAGCTTGTTCTTCCGACAGAATACAGAAAGACTGCTCTACAAGGTCTTCATAACGATGTAGGACACCAGGGACGGGACAGGACCTTGTCTCTTTTACAGGAAAGGTTTTACTTCCCTGGAATGTCCAAAGCAGTTGAAGGTTAGATAATGTGGTGTGGAAGATGTCTAAGGCGGAAATCTAATACCAACATTCGTGCACAGTTGGTTAACATTTCAACTAGTCAACCAATGGAGTTGGTGTGCATAGATTACCTGACCTTGGAGACATCAAAAGGAGGATTCCAGAACATCTTGGTGATAACAGATCATTTCACTTGTTATGCCCAGGCTATTCCAACTAGGAACCAGACTGCAAGAACAACAGCAGACGCTCTCTTCAATAACTTCTTTATTCATTATGGATTTCCACTTCGACTCCATTCTGATGAGGGAGCAAATTTTGAGAGCCAACTTATCAAGCAACTGTGTTCAGTAGCGGGCATAACAAAGTCCAGGACGACACCATACCACCCTATGGGAAATGGCATGACTGAATGGTTCAAAATAATTCTGCTCAGTATGCTAGGTACACTGGATCCAGGTAAAAAGAAAGACTGGAAGTCGTACATATCACCCCTTGTTCACGCATATAACAGCACGAGACACGAGACGCCTGGACACTCTCCATCCTTTTTAATGTTTGGACGTCACCCGAGATTGCCAGTGGATTTTGCTTTGGGTACATATTGCCAGCAAGACAAGAAGAGCCTGAACAGTTATGTTTCTCAACTTAGGAAACGACTTCAGGAGTCTTACAAGCTGGAATCTGACAAGATAGACCATAGCCAACTGAACCAAAAGAAGTACTTTGATACAAAGATCAGAGGTGCAACATTCCAGACAGGGGATAGAGTGCTCATCAGGCAGGTGGCATTTGATGGGAAGCTCAAACTGTGCTGACAAATGGGAGGATGATGTGTACATTGTACATAATCAACCCAACCCAGATATCCCAGTCTTTGTGTTGAAGAGAGAAGATGGACAGAGCAGGAACTGCATGTTACATCGTAACTTGCTTCTGCCTATTAGTTCACTTCCCATACCTTCTCATGATAACCAGCCAAGACGGTTACTGCCTCAAACACCGGTAAAGAGACCACATCGTCGCCTGCCGAAGACACCAGAGAGAAAACCACACACAGCAACATTGGATGGAGCAACACCATTGGAAGAAGATTTTGTTGTGCTTAAAGTTGGTCCCCCGGTTAGCAAATCTCCAGTGGTCAGCGTCCCAGACATTGCTGTCCCAGAGACTGGAGAAGATACTGGTTTAGGAGACACCTCCCAAACTGACAATGAGATCAGTGAGGGGGTAGAGGTAGAGGAACCAGAAGAGAAACCGGCAGACACAGATATCTTACCACTGAATCAGGGACTGGAGCAGGACAATGTTCAGGATTCTCATCAAGTGTCCGAGGGATCCAGTGTTAAGCAAGATGGTGTCACTTCTGACGATTCTTCTCAAGAATCTAACAATGAACCACAAGGTGTAAATAATGTAACATCTACTCCTTTGCTGCGACGGTCTAACAGAGAAAAGCGTCCCCCAACTAGATATAAGATGGTGCAATATGCCATGCTGCAAGAACCACGGATCAATCCAGATTATGGTTGGAGGGAAAGGGCTAGCTACCTGCAAAGTTTGGCACAAAGTGATTTTTTTCTTTCGGATGCCGAAAGAAACTTGCAGAGCTATGCTTGATATGTTAACTTAGAAGGCCATTCAAAAATGATGAGGACATCATTTTGTTTGGGCGGGGAAGTTGTAACCATGTAGTTTTTTTTTTTTTTTTAACTTGTATTTGGAAGGTGGAAATTGCCATTGATAAATGATGAGGACATCATTTTATTTGGAAGGGGAGTCTGTAACCGGGTGTTTTAAACTACATTCACTGCACACATACTATTTTAAAACACTGTTCACATATTTTTATTCTGTCAGGTTATACTTGTGCAGGCTTTCTTTGTTTTCCTACTTTCTCTGGTTTTCTGGGCTTGGGTTGTGCTCACTGGCAACTCAGTTCTTGCAAGCCCAGTGCCACTCGTTCTGTGTTCTCTTGGTCAGAAGCTTTATGGCATTCAGGGCGAACAGACCACTTTTATGAGAAGACAAGCTCTTGTTCACAGCAACTGCACAACTAACATTCACAGAGAATTTTAAAGGTAAATACATATTGTACATGGTTTACACATTAACTACCTGTTTTAATTACTTGTTTTAATCAAAAAATGAGATTAGGAGATTTAGTGATTAATAATATAGTAATAATATTGTAGTTATGTTAAATATAACATTGTGATTTAGCTGGATTAGCTTTTTATTAAATGGTTATGCTATATTTATATAATTGCTAGTAGAATTTCTATTATACATATATATATATATATATATATATATATATATATATATATATATATATATATATCATTAGTCTAATATATATATCGTGACGTGAACAGATTATCAATGGGTCCTCCATTTTACGCGCAGATTGATCGTAGTCGTCTTTTCTTTTTCCAGAATGGAATGCAGCTTTGACCTTCGTATACCTGATCACTCTGTGAATTCCACACGCAATAATCTATCGGATTATAGTCTGGACTTTGTGGCGGCTGACCATGTGTTTGACGTCCAATAGCCGATGATAACATACAAAATCAATGTGCGCTAGTGGCGTCGTTATATAAAACATACTTCTTCTTTTTTTTCTTCTTTTTTTTCTGGCGGCCTTTCGTCCTTCTTTATGAATGCTGGTGCTGCATCATCCAAATGTTATTGAGATCGATGACTGGTATGCGAGGTTGCCCCATCTTGTTAAAAGATAACGTCATTGGCAGGGTATAAACTTTTGCAGTCTCGGAGTAGTTCACGATTAAGTAACTTAATGTAATTCTCAAAATTGACTTTAGTGGTCTTAATGTCAATAAAATGTATCCGCGTTTTTCCACGCCAGGAAACTCCAGCAGAGACCATCACTTTGTTCGCAAACCGTGGAGTTTCATGATGCAGTCGCTTAACAGAAAGGTATTTTTTCCTTCTGCCGTACACTCGATCATTCTAGCGTTTTCGAACAATCTCAATAGTGAAGTTCTTCTCTTCCGTCACAAAAAAATTTCACTACGTCTTTTGTGGAATATTTATCTCCTAGAATTCTGTCTTCTTATAAGATTTCAGTTACAGTTTTTGTTTTGTCATTTTCCGAACTGAAGTGCGTGATACTCCAAGAGCAGACGCAATTTGTTACTGTGACCTGTGGGTTCCTGGATTGTCCTCCTGGGAGCAGATAGCTTCCTCCACATGTTGAACATGCTTGTGTACATGTTGTTTTAGGTCGGCCAATTCCCACTTTCCTCTCAGTGGATCCTGTACGTTCGGTCTTTTTATCAGTCTGATGATGTATCCCACTTCTGCCTTGAAATTCCTTTATGAGTCTTGCACCGCACCAATCTTTGTCAGTTTGTCAGTGAAAGAAGTCACAATTAAATGCTTATTCGAACTCGAGAGTACAATCGTGCATGCTATGTGATGGAAACCAAGACTAAACTGACTAAAATGAGTATTTTTCCAGTTACACTACTTTTGTTTATTTACACCCCAGCCAGATGACATTCCCAGACGATATTTGATTGACAGGTGTCACTACAGTGCACTCAGTGACATGATGTGGGGGAGTTCCAGAACTGCGATTTTCGATATGTAATTTTGATTTTGGCCATATGTAAAAACTACTGGAGATGTCAACTTGAAATTCTAGCCAATAGCGGACATCATCCATATATTTAACCATATAATTGTTTTTATAAACTTTTTTTTTTTAAGATACAATGTTAAAATTCAGTGCGTTTGTTGCTTTTTGGCCCACCCGACACACACACACACACACACACACACACACACACACACACACACACACACACACGAACACGCTCACACACATACACACACACACACACACACACACACACACATACATACATATATATATATATATATAACTATATATATATATACTCACGATGTTATAGAAAGCAACACGTTTGCAGGAACCACTAAGTCCATTCCACGATTGAGACATCTCGCAGACACTTGACAGACTGAGTCCAAAAAATTGGTAGTCTTTGTTACAGCTGTAGTTAGCGACACTTCCTACCAGCAATGAGTTGTAGACAGCGTCGCCGTTGGGTAGCGATGGAGGCAACGGACACGACTTGGCTGCTGTTAATAAAAATGTCATGAGTTTACAGCAATTCCCAATGTGTGTGTGTGTGTGTGTGTGTGTGTGTGTGTGTGTGTGTGTGTGTGTGTGTGTGTGTGTGTGTGTGTGTGTGTGTGTGTGTGTGTGTGCGTATTCTCATTGTATACATTGAAAATGTTATTGATTACCAAACCCGACGGATCCGACTTCTGTTATTTGCGTCAGCTGTTCCAGTCTAGAATTGTATCCCATGCACCGCTGTTGATTTTTGTTGTAGACGAACCCCAAACAGAACCGTCCATATCGTCGACTACAAACGTGGAGACAGTGGCTTTGCGACTGGATCCCAGTCTTGGTAAACAGCGGATCTTCCTGGACAGATTTATCTGTGAAAACTCGAGAATAGTCAAGTGTGCTGAATTCGCAGTTTTGAGAAGAAACAGCAGCGAGTAATAGCAAGTACGCACATGTTAGTCCAATAATGGACTCTTGAAAATTCATCATGGAGTGTTGATTTGAATATGTGAAGATTGTTGGAACAAATAGTTTTGACTACTTCTAAATAAACTATTATTGACTGAAATAGTATTGTAGCAATTTACTAAACAAATTCAAACGTATGAAAATAAAATGTTGATATGTTATTTGTAATTAAATCCACCGACTATTACAAACATCAAATTAAATGTTCTCCCTTAAACGTAAACTCCACCGTTGGCGTATTCCATGCAAATGTGAAGTCACAAAACAATTATATACCTAACACAGTTCCGTTGTTGTTAATGTGTCCTTTATAATTTGCGTTATATCGATATAAGGTTTGAAATACAATCACATTTTTATTACCCAGAGTTCATGTGTTACTGTGATTCCCTTAACTCTACAACTAGGCACAGAACCAAAAACGCACACGATAGGAACACAAATAAATCGTTAAATAATGCAGACCAGCCGTTAGTGCATGTAGAAACATGTTAATAAATTATTGAATTACAGTCTCAAGTGTATTCAGTGACAAGCCAATAGGCAAGACAGAACGAAAGAAGGATAAAGAAAGAACAAAACAAATGAATATTCGATTAACTAATCGTGTGGTCAAAATATGTTTAAGACAACATGCAACCAATCAACCAATCAATCATTTTACCCGTGCTTACGTCCACTGAAGGTTCAAGTACGACTGTTTTGGGCACATGCGAGATTCCACCATTTGTTGTTTTGTTAGTAATTCATTTCTACTTATGTTCGTGCTTATATCCAATCCAGGTTCAAGCACGTTGTCCTGGGCACACATCTCCGCTATCCTGGTTGTCTCTCCAGGACAGTGGGTTAATTGTTAGTGTTTACGTGTTGTATCAACTTAATATAGTCCGGTTTAGGAATTAGTTACTCACAAAAAAGACATCAAATATCCTTATGCAGACCACTCTTCTGGGTGGTTGAAAACAATTGAGCATCACTCAGTCCCAGTAAGCAATCTAATTGATGCTCTGGATGTGGTTGTTGTTGTTGTTTTGTTGGGTTTTTTAAAACATTTACACATTTTATTTTTGCGAAAAAATACACATTTTGTAGGCATACATACATATTTATCTAAAAAAAATATACTGTACACATTGCGGGGAATGGTATGTAGCATCGGTGTTATAATTGATAAAAGTATGTAGTAATTAATTGATAATAACTGTAACGCCTGCAGCAGCAGGAGTCAGCACTCGTCCCATAGATACTCAGCAGCAGCCAGAAGACATTAAGTTCTGTAGGAAAGTAGTGCTGTGTGAGTAGTCATAGTGGTACTGCGTTGGCGTTGGACATAAGAACGATGTGTGGCCGGAGGATCTGGTCATGTAGCCCTGTGCTTTGAGGTTGCCCTGTGGTCAGTTCTGCCAGTATGTGAGATGGCTGCCCACACCATGACACTACCCCCGCCGAATCTGTCCACTTCCTGCACGCAGTAGCATAACGTTCACCACGTAGTCGGAGCAGAATCGGGACTCGTCACTGAACCACACCTGTCTCCATCGCAGTTGAGGCCATTGTCGATGAATGTGGCACCACTGCAGTTAATACTGTGGCTGTGGAGGTGGCAGTAGTCAATCGTTCCCGAAGGTGGCGTACTCCTGCCCGGGGGTAGTGACCCGTGGTACTACTAATGATCCGTGTTGCTGGTAACGGTCCCACAGTCTGGAGATGGTGCTTGGGGACACATGGAATGCCCTGGCAACGGCCGTTCTGGATTCGCCTGCGTCTAGTCGGCCGATGGCATTGTTTCTAATTGTAGATTGTCAACTGTAGTTGTCGACAGGCCAACAAGAATCCCAGTTACAAGTAAAAGTACTTCAGACCTAATATTAGTTTCTTGTGCCCAACGTGTAAAATGTTTTAACGTGATGACCCCTCTCTGTAGAGGCCACAGTATTAAGTAATATAAGCAAGGCATTCGATAGGGTATGGCATAAATGTCTAGTTTACAAATCACGGTCCGTAGGTATCACAAATGATTTGTTGGACTGGTTTAAACACTACTTAACAGACCGCAAGCAACGTGCAGTTTTACAAGGTTACTCCTCATTGCATAAACATGTTCCCGCGGGCGTACCCCAAGGTTCTGTCTTAGGACCTCTTTTATTTTTAACCAAATATTAATTATATTTTCAAAGGGTATTCACAGTTATTGGATGGTTTAAACACTCAACAGGTTTCAATTCTAAAATATACGATTGTTTGCCGATAATACGTCAAATATTAATTATATTTTCAAAGGGTACATTTACTGTAGAAAATCCCGAAGAACGAAGTAAGATTATGAACTCAGACAACATATAAATGATTAGGTAAAACGTTGATTCGTCAAATTCAGTCCCCTTAAAACTGAAACTATGGCATTTACTAGAATTAATATCCCATTTATAAAACCTAAATTGTACCGAGATAATGTTACTGTGAAAGAAACTGACCATCAAATGTAATTATGATTAACATTTCAAAACAGTGAGGAATGGTATTTTCATATCCAGAACATTATAGAAAAAAACAAGCAAAATGATAAATGTTCTCCACTCGCTAAAATGCCGGCTCTCTGGAAATTCGCTAGAAAAAAAGAAGTTGTTCATTTATTCTTCCAATCTTTGATTATTAGTCTGTTGCCTTGTGTGGCAAAATTGAGGCTCATATGCAATTTCGGATACAACATTAGTAACTTTCAGGAGGAACTATTATAACACCACTGAATTCAAAACCGCGTGTTACCAATTTTCCCATCATCCTAATGACCGCCATTTTGGATTTAAAAATGGCCAACATTTACATATATTTTCTGGTATATCTCGACTTCTAAACTCTATGCAAATGTTTTTTAAAGATAAAATATATCATGTTTATAATTTAAAAAAGGGTACAAGTCTACTGTATTTATGTTCAATGAATTGGTTTCAGGTGGTGACGAAAAACTTGTGGTAACATTTGATATGGATCTGTACAAGCGAGTTTTAAACTTGACGCATCTAGACTCTCATTACAAACATAAGTTGTCTTATGCCCAGGAGCTTTTTACACATCTCTGTGTGCTCTGAGATACTTAGGAAGGACCATAGAAGGCAGTGGCTTAGATGATGCTTGGGTCAAAGCAGATTTGTATAGTTCTGTTTCTGTAAACCAAATTATCAATGGTAACAATGTATCCCTCCAGCAGGATAGTGTTGAGTTATTGTCAACTTCACGTGGATCCAAACAAGGTATTAATGAAGGACACAAAGCATTGCCTGTTACATTGGAGTCTCTCAGCTGACCGACTTCGATGCCAGATGCTCTGCAGAACCCATGTTTCAGTGGGCACGCATGTGCATGCGGCAAGTGATGACCCTACTGCAATTCCAACATGCCACACGCCAGGGTGACTGGTATCTCTTGAGAAATTGTGTATATATTTCTTTGCGTGTGATAGACTTGACTGTGCACAGAATATCCCCGAATATATTGTACGAATGTTCCAACTCCAGACAGTGGATCCTGAAATATGGCAATGGTTTCTTTCAGGAGAGTTCACAGTCATGCTGTGTACATAATTTAGTTTGCACAGAACTTTGCTGGTGTGAAGCAGACACTGATATTTGCCAAACCACTAACAACTACTCAGATGCAAACGACTTGCAGTGATAAGAAATACACATTGTCAATGCGATATTATATTTTAAGAAGGCCAAACAAAAATTATGCACGCTTTAAAATATCGATATTTTACTTTGTTTAACACACACACACACACACACACACACACACACACACACACACACACACACACACACACACACACACTCTTTAGAGTAAGAGTATGGAATGTGTGGCGTATGATTTTCCCGAGTTACCAGACATGCAGTTTTGTTTCTTTGGCCTAAACTTAGGTGCACACATAAAGTTCTTAAAAGCACAAACACATTGAACACAACTGTTTGCACCTGCCTGTGCAGACGGTTCCTCTTCCTTCCCACCCCCACCTTTCCTGTCGGCTCTTTTGTCCAGGACAGGTGTGCGCTACAACAGCTTGCTCTGAATGTGCACGTAAAGCCCTATGATCTGACCTGTGTAATTTAATCCTTGTATAAACTATTTTCATATGACTAAAACTGCCATTTTTCTTGTAAATGGCGGCCATTTTGTAATTCAATATGGCGACAATATATAATCATCATCATCATTGTGTTTAAATATGCGAGACGCGTGCGACTTGTAATAAAAATGTAAATAAAAAGACGATTATATCAAAATAGTGGTTCACTATGTTATAAGTGGTGGCCATTTTAAAATCCAAATGGCTGCTCTTAGGAGTCCCCAAAAAATTGGTAACAAGTGGTTTTGAGTTTACACATGCTATGACAGTATTTCCTGAAAATTACTAAGATTGTACCCAAAAATGCATATGGGGTGCCATAAGGTCACAGACTATATGCTGATATAATTTGAGATAACTACCCTTTATCTATCAGAGCAGTTAGAAAATATCCAGCTTGATGTTTTACGCACCATCTGTGGGGCTGTTCGTGGGACATCTCCGAAGTTCCTGTACAAAGAAACAGGACGTATATCACTAGCTGAGAGGAGGAGGAGACACAATGTATATATGATGTACAGACTATGCAAAGGTCTCTCTCCTAGATATATGTCCATTCATCTACCTCGAACGCTCGGTCAAATAAACAGATATTCCCAGCGGAATACCGAACACTTTCAATCGTATCGATGTCACTCATAAGTATATGCTTAATCTTAGAGGCACATTCCTGAGTTTGCTCATTGTAAAATGTTTCCGACTAATACAATATTTCTTTGATTAAACGTATAGCCTACATAAAATATATGTTATTGTTTAGAATATCAGTGTCTGTATATTCAATGTGTTTCTGATCGTCTTAATTTTTTTTTAATTTTTTTTTTAATTACTATTAATACTATTATTATTTTTTTATTTTATTATATATTATATATATATATATATATATATATATATATATATATATATATATATATATATTATATATATGTATTTTATGTATGTTTTATATATATATATATGTATTAATATGTATTTTTTATTTTTTTATCATCATTGCCCCAAAATACATTGGTAGTGTTGGGGACTCCTAATTCACCACCTTACAAAATAGGTGATCAAAAGCTATATCAATGCATTTAACTAATAAATACATGTTGAAAACATGATATTTTGCACAACAATTTGAAAACAATAATTGTTAGTATGAAAACACACATTCATTTACAATTATTTCACTACATATTAAACTTAAATTTTGTAAATATATTGTGAGATGTATATTGGTTAGCAAGTGAGAGAGAGAGAGAGAGAGAGAGAGAGAGAGAGAGAGAGAGAGAGAGAGAGAGAGAGAGAGAGAGAGAGAGAGAGAGAGAGAGAGAGAGAGAGAGAGAATATAGCCTCTATTAGAAACATACTTATCTGACTTATATATTAAGTGCCCTAGAAAACCGTTTTGATGGCATGTTTTAGTACAATATGTCATCCATGCTAAAGATGTTGCGCCATCATGGTGGGACGCACCTACGAAGAATTTCACTTTCTCAAATGATTTTTAAGAATAATGTAGGGCCCTGTGGGTATGACTGTTTTTCACCCGAATATTTAAATTATACGAAATTACCAAATTTGTGATGTCAAAAGCCAAAATATAATATGCATTTGTATGAAATGCAGAAAGAACATAACAAGAAAATGTAATTTGAATTTTTAAAATGTAAGGAGTGGGTTATATATATATTTTTTTATTAGCTTTTGCATTTTATTTGAAATCTATGTGCGTGTGTGTGTGTGTGTGTGTGTGTGTGTGCCTGCGTGCGTGCGTGCGTGCGTGATTTGTTACATTCTCTTTTTTTTTCATTAGCGAAATAAAACAACCCAGAATAGTAGTTTTTGATGCATTAACAACAATGTATTGTAAATGACTATGTATGTGTTAGTATCTCTTTTATTTGTAAAACTATTGTCATTAATATTTACAGACAATAAATCTACTGATAGGATTTTCACTTGTTATTTTTTACAAATATTATAATAAATTATTTAATGAAGTTGATGTTTTAAAAAATGAAAAACAAACACTACAATTATAAAATATTAACCAAGACATTCATTAAAAGGTTATGTAAAATCCTTATAACGTAATTACCGAAGTGACATCAACGCCTGGAGTGATGTGTGATATGTCAGAAATAATTCTAGCATCGACGATATATTGTACTAAAGTTATTTTTTGCCAACCCACTATAAAGATAGAAAGCAATAGAAACAACTGAATTGGAAAACAGTTAACGGCATAAAACTGATAGTGTGCATCAACCCTACGGCGAGGCAACACATTGTTCACGAGTGTGAACCCGCAGTTTGCCAATTAATTCTAGACAGTAACTGAGGAAAAACCAAACAAAAAAAGACAACAAAAAAACAAAAAACAAAACAAGAAAGACAAAACAGTCATTTTGTATTATTATTATTATTATTATTATTATTATTATGATAAATATTTTTGTTTTGATTTTGTACATATACATTTTCTCCTGTAAACCCCATCTTGACACTATCATATAATTATTGTTAATGCACCTCATATGCCGCTGAGTGAAATACAGTTCTGTTCTGTTCTGTCATCAGATGGTTGAACTCGTTTTAATATTGCATTCCCTCCTTTCTTCTAAAACATTCCAGTATACATTGTCTTAGATTGTAAGATCAGGCCCTAATTCACAAAGGTCTCTTATGCTCTGGCAGACAACACAGTATCCTTTTTGGAAATCTTTTATCATTGCACTGCGAGATCGCAAAGTTGGGAGAGTTTAGTGAATTAGGCCCCATGACCATTACTGACACAATCACGCCCACAAAAAGAATTCATTCACTTCTTTTTATTTACTACTATATATACATTTATATTTACTGACACTCTAAGGCACGACCTCACAGTTTCGATTTGACAGTATTCCAATACTGACAATATCATTCTGCTATTACAATGGGTACGATATCATTATTTGCTCTGCATTGTATACTGTTCGCCAACAATTGTGGAGGACACCACTGTTTACGTCGAGTGTCAGCACATTACAATGTCCGATCGATTACGGTAAAGTTAATAATATTAAAAATCGTAAAATAGTCAAATATAATATACGAAACTTTGATAATTCATCTTTGTTAATTATGGTGTAGCACCATTCTATCTACCTCACTATATCTCCCCCCCCCCCATCTCTCTCTCTCTCTCTCTCTCTCTCTCTCTCTCTCTCTCTCTCTCTCTCTCTCTCTCTCTCTCTCTCTCTCTCTCTCTCTCTCTCTCTCTCTCTCTCCAATGAATGTTTTATCCAATTAAATGTTTCAACTGACAATATACATTTTAGTAAGATCTTCACATAATGATGCATTGTAATTAAATGTACACCATATATATATATATATATATATATATATATATATATATATATATATATATATATATATATATATATATATATATATATATATGGTTGTATGTCATTAGGAATCATAATAAAAAAAATAAAAAAATAAACATAAACAATGACAGGCAGTCTGGCATTCTCATCAGCCATGAAATAAATCTCACAAATGCATCTTGTTTGAAACATATTATTGTTTTATATCAGCATGTGTAATATATCATAAAATAATTGTATAATATTTTATAATTACATTTTTTATGATTTCATAATCTCTCTATTTTGATTTCTAAATTAGATATTACATCGTCGGATTTCCTAGGTTATGTCCAATGAAACTAAAACACCAAAGACGAAGAAAGAAAACACTGGATACATAATATTTATTAACCAGAGGCACTCATGCCAGTGGAAATAATAGTCATATGTTTTAATAACGTATGAAGATGAATAATAATACAAAAAACGTTACATAAATACTCAAAACTATATAAAGTTGCTTTGCTTGTTTTATATATATATATATATATATATATATATATATATATATATATATATATATATATATATATACGTATATACATACATACATACATACATACATACATAGATTGTTGTGGCCGCGACCCAAGGATATCAACAATGTCAAGAGATTATAAACAACAAAACCGAAGTATTTCAGTTTCCAGAATTATACATGTATTTAAAAGTTGTGTTACAATCATAATAAAGTTAATGTTCACGGGTAAGTTTCCAACAGATAGATAGATTTCTTCCTTTCAGCTCCAGTTATATTAAACCAATAAATGTAAACCGCTTGTAGTTGCTTATAAATATTGCTTCCATAAAGGAAGTTAATTAAATAGAGATGGTAAGTTAATAACATTTACTTTAAAAAGCATAAGGTAAAATTGAGGCAATGGAGCACCAGCAGTCCAATCGGGGCCGGTAACAGACGGAGGGTGGTATAGTGCTATAGAATGTGGAAAGTCCAGTAGGATTAAAAAAAATAGAATGGGTGCGCATTTTTGTGAATGAAATTAGGCGCAATTTTGAACGGTCAGCCAAAAAATAAAGAAAGGAGCTATGTATAGCTTTGGAAGATTAGTATACCGAGAGTAGCTCGTTAAGGGATCCTATATGGCGTTAGGTCAGGTCAGGTCATAGGTCTTTACGTGCACATTCAGAGCAAGCTGTTATAGCACACGGCTGTCCTGGGTACAAGAGCCGTCCAGGACATAGATGGTGTTATTGACGTCAGCCTTTTATACTTTCTGAGAAGTACCACGTGAGGTCATAACAGCCAATCTTTAACTTATCTATAACTTTTTTTATAAATACGTCAATTTTGCCCATAGCAAAAGCATTACAATCTTGAAATAATTAATACTGGACATGTCTAAAGTACGTACATATAAAACTAGCATTACACATTTGCCTTTCCGGTCTAATTTCAATATAAACTAGTTTGAACGAAAAAGCCTTTATAATATTTTTTAAAAAACTACATTATTTTTCGGGAACAAAAACACGCTATGGTGCATTGCAATCACATGGGGGATTCAAAATAACAATGCTCACAAATTTTAATGTGCATAAACATGATACTATCATAACACAATTGTCTTTTTGATCAATTTCGATATAAAATATTTTGAATTGAAAAGCCTTTGGGAATATTACAAAAACAGCATTTCTATACTGTTGTTTAAAAACACTATGCACCGATATATCTAACCTTAACAACCTGTATGCTTAAACAGTTTCTCAGCGTACAAGGATATAGTTCCTAAAAACACTAATATTACAGCAATCAGTTTTACAGTTATTATCTCACTTAATTAATAATGTATAATATAATAATAATTATAATGTATAAGCAATATTAGTATACGTTTAACTAAGAAAATAGTTAATCGATCATACAAACTTTTGAGGAAAATAAACTTTACTGAATGCAAGATCAATCCCGACAGCCATGCTAAAACAGTCGATCAAACGGAAATATATCCCTGGTTTATTTATGAGCCCATGGGATGTTTTCAGTGTGTACGTACACACACTTTGCAATTATGGAAATATCTACATCAATAATATCAGTGTTAACGTTTTGTCATAGCTTTTAATTAAATCGATGACCGCAAAGCCGAAACACGGACTTCGAACATTAAATTAGCACATATAGCGATTGTAATATACCAGTAAAGCACGGCAACTATTTACAGACATAGTTTGATACACTATACACATCTAAATGTAGCTCGCATTATGAATCCAAACGATCACTAATAACACTAGTTATGCAATTTCGATTTTGCCTATAGTGCGCGAGACGACAAACTGAACTACTAACAATTTCATTAAACAATAACTATGATAAATGGAATAGTCCAGATATTACACAATACCAACAAATATGCAAATAATTACTACTAAATGTAAAAATAAATATTATTTTTCTGTCCAATACTAAATTCTTTGTGACAAATAAAAATTACTTCACTCGGGCTTCAAATTTGATAATAACTGGTAAATAATGTGTTATACAATACATAAAGGAATATGAAAAGAAACCCACAGAATGTTTTAATCAAGATACACAAAATGCTTCTAGAAGTCCACTTGGCAGCGACAGCAACTTCCTGGCTTCTACATACACCTAACACTATTTTACTGTTCTCGTGCACTTGTTCTTGTTAACATACATTAAATTAACGAAATGAAATACAAATGTGCAAAGCAGAGAAAACAGAATATTATACAATGCAATATGTTGCAATACAATACAATCATTATACCTTCATTCCATTGTCGGGCGCGATGTAGCCCAGTGGTAAAGCACTCACTTGGTGCGCAGACGGTTTGGGACCAATCCCTGTCTGTGAGACCATTGGTCTATTTCTCGTTCCATCCAGTGCTTCACGACGTATATTAAAGGTCGTTCTACGTGTTATCTTGTCTCTTGGATGGAAGGAAGGAAGGAAGGAAATGGTTTATTTAACGACGCATTCAACACATTATATGTACGGTTATATGGCGTCGGACATATGGTTAAGGACCACACAGATATTGAGGGAGGAAACCCGCTGTCGCTACTTCATGTGCTACTCTTTTCGATTAACAGCAAGGGATCTTTTACATGCACCATCCCATAGACAGGATTGCGCATACCACGGCCTTTGATGTACCAGTCGTAGTTCATTGACGGGGATCGATCCTAAACCGATTGTCAATCAAGCGAGCGTTTTAACACTCGCCCCCCCCCCCCCCCCCCCCGCCCCACTCCCCCCGGGATGGTGCATATAAAATATTCCTTGCTACTAATGGGACAAACAACTCCCCTTTTTACCTTTCGACGAACCGTGAAAAAAAAAAAATTCTTCATAAAATCTGCGCTATATTTCGTTTTCGCTTTAATCCTAATGGATAATCTACATTCAATAGCACCAACATTGCCCCAGCCCGCTACCGACCCTGGTCGGGCTGCTGGTACTCCCTTGCACTATGACCTGGTCTGACCTAATGGGAAAATGTAGCCAGTACGCTCTAGTGGTGCCAGTTTCTTCTCTTAGACTGTATTTCAAAATTACCCAATGTTTGACAATCAATACGCTCTTGTAGTGTCGTTAAACGAAACAACCTTTATTTGTTCCATTCCATTGTTGATATGCGTTACAAGTAGATGATTCTATCACAAACAGTGCAGCTTTCTTTTCTAAGGTCAGTTATATATTTTAACTAAGTCACGATGGCTCCTCTCATGATGGTATCTTCGTTGATCCGCGTGAAGTCAACACCGTCGTACAGTATGGTAACGAAGAACACTCCATCCACGCAGATCTAAAGCAAACAAAACATAGTTGGTTACATTTCTGCATACATACACAATGTATGTATGTATGCATGCATGTATGCATGTATGCATCTCTCTCTCTCTCTCTCTCTCTCTCTCTCTCTCTCTCTCTCTCTCTCTCTCTCTCTCTCTCTCTCTCTCTCTCTCTCGTGTCTCTCTCTCTCCCTCCCTCGCTCGCTCTCTCTCTCTCTCTCTCTCTCTCTCTCTCTCTCTCTCTCTCTCTCTCTCTCTCTCTCTCTCTCTCTCTCTCTCTCTCTCTCTCTCTCTCTCTCTCTCTCTCTCTCTCTCGGTTTTTTCCTCGGTGGTAAATATTTCAAATGATTTATTGATGAATATTTCATTTTTTGATTCCTGTAGTTCGGCCTTATGTGTGATCGCACACGAAGATGATTAACGTAAGTCAGTATTTTATTGTTTGGATGTTTCGGTTGCGTCTTTTTGTTGTGTTATCACAGACGGCGTTTGCATGGACAAAGTTGAAATCAATAGGGTGTGCCCACCTCGGGCTGCAGGCGTTACTCTCCGTACCATTGACCCAATGAAGTTGGTTATGGTCCTTTGTGGGATATTATTCCACTCATGAAGAAGTGCCTGCATGCGCTGAGTGACGTTGTGTAGGACGTTGACGCGCTTCCTGACCCTCCTGCCCAGCTCGTCCCACAAATGCTCGATCGGGTTAAAATCTGGAATGTAGTGCAGCCAATATATTTTGGTTGAGAAACTTAAGAGAAACCTTCGCGACGTGCGGTCTCTCATCGTCATACTGCAATGCATGGATACGTGTAATGACGTGAGGCCTGATGACCACATGTCGATATCTTATGTGCTGTAAGATTACCCTGGATGACCACGAGAGGTGGTTTCACGCCATAAAATTTTTTTACCTTACCCCCCACCCAAACCATAATATACCCTGAATACCGCTTACCTCGACGTCGATAGCCACGTTGTCGTCCATCTGACCTATAAAGTCAGTGATTAACAGTCTCCAGTGGACCAAGTGAAACCGATTTGGTGCATGTGCACACAGGTATTGCAATCAACGTTGACGCAGCCTGTGTGTAAGTTGCGGACCAACGTAGAGACGCCGTGGCCTTAAGTTGAACTTCCTCAACCGGATCCTAACCGTTCGTGGACAAACTAGGCGACTATGAGTGCTTACAACCTGACTCACCGTCTCCGTAGCTGTCTGGAGTTCGTTACGGACGTGTTTGGGACGTATGCCTATATCTGACGTGGCAACGTAACGTGAGGACATCTATTCCTGGGACGATCCACTAATCGTCCTGTGGCTCTGAGACGCCCAACTAAACGAGCTATCGTTGAATTATGCACCCCAAAGTGCTGGGCGACGCTACCTTGTGATTGCGCCTGCATAATTCGAGCAATAGTCCTACACCTATCAAGTTGTAATATTCGCGGCATTTTCTTTTTCAATTGAGTTGAAATTAAATGTGCACTCGATGTGTACTGTTCAAAACTTCGGTTTGGTATGGTGGTCCAAGTCCATAACTCTTGGCAGATGCACGCTTTCTTGACAAATCGGTAAAACGCACGCAGCTTCGCACGTGCTCACGGTTGACCCAATTTTAACCAAAAATTATTTAGACAGTTCAATAAGGTAGTTATATGTCATATGTTACAACATTTAGTATACAGATACAACAGGTATATTACCAACACTGAAATTTGTTTTCCATCAGTATACATTGTCACCTTTCCTTTGTTTAAAATCATAATCTTAATACTCGTGATGGTAGGCATACCAACACACACATTACTGAGAGGCTATGCACTATATGCAACTTGGGCACCATTGAAGAAGAAATACGTTTTGTCTTTCATTGCATTGTTAACTGATCTTAGGTGTAACATCTTGCCACAGTTCTAATAGTATCAGACAATGCAAACGTACAACGCCTATTCTGTAGGAAAGATGTTAATATTCTGGACAACTTACCCATCTGTATATACAACACATGCGAGCAGAAATGTTGAAGGATTAAGTAGCGGTATGTAGAGTTTTGTAAACCCTGTCAGTGAGCTGATGTTACTGTGTATAGAACCAAGTAACAGTAACAGTGTGTGGGTGTTTTGTAAACCTAGTCAGTGAGCTGATGTTACTGTGTATAGAACCAAGTAACAGTAACAGTATGTGGGTGTTTTGTAAACCTAGTCAGTGAGCTGATGTTACTGTGTATAGGCCAAGTAATAGTAACAGTGTGTGGGTGTGTTTTGTCAACCTTGTCAGTGAGCTGGTGTTACTGTGTATAGGATCAAGTAACAGTAGCTGTGCGTGTGTATTTTGTAAACCTTGTCAATGAGTTAGTGTTGTTGTGTATAGGATCAAGTAACAGTAGCAGTGTGTGGTGTGTGTATATATATATATGTGTGTGTGTGTGTGTGTGTGTGTGTGTGTGTGTGTGTGTGTGTGTGTGTGTGTGTGTGTGCGTGGTAAGCTGGTGTAGGATAAAGTAACATCAAGAGTGCGTGGATGTTTTGTAAACTTAGTCAGTGAGTTGGTGTTACTACTATTACTGACGATACTGAAGTGAATGATCAAGTGACAGTCTGTAGATTTTTGTAAACCTAGTCAGTGAGCTGGTGTTACTGTCTATAGGCCAATTATTATTGATGACATTGAAGGATCACGTAACAGTAACAGTGTTTAGAGGGTTTTTTTTTAAACCTAGTTAATAAATTGGAGCTATTGTATTGGCTATTATTGATGATATTGTGTCATAATCTTATCTACTGAACATGATATGCTATTGAATGAAGCTCCTTGTAAACGTAGTACATATGTAATATGTACAATGGTCAAAGGTCATTGTAGTACAATAAAACACCTTCTTCTTCCTCCTGGGGGCGAGACGTAGCTCAGTGGTAAAGCGCTCACTTAATGTGCGTTGGTCTGAGATCGAACCCCATCGCTGTTCCTATTGGACTCTTTCTCGTTGCAGTCAATGTGCCACGACTGGTATGAGAGAGGGTCTGGTATGTGCTATCATGTCTGAGTGATGGTGGATATAAACAATTCTTTGCTACTATGGATAAATGTAGCGGGTTTTTTCAATGACAATGTCGAAATTACCATGACATCCAATAGCCGATGATTAATACATCAATGTGCTCTAGTTGTGTCGTTAAACAAAACAAAATTTGACTCTTCTTCTTCTTCTTTCGTGTGTATGTCAATCACCATGACTGGAATGTACCAAACATTTATGACAGTCTGACTTACTTGAATTCGAGACGTCTCCAGGACCAGTGTGAGGTTGAACGGTCTTCCTACTTGGAATGGGAAATACGGTTGAGTCGATTCTTCATGACTCCACCCACTTTCGGTATACATGCTGCGGACTACTTTGTTTACAAATGTGCCGAAATGGAAGCAAACATCAGTTTCAATCGCTCTGTAACTGCCGTTATACCGCAATTCGATTGTCATTCTATAATAAATATAACCATAACAAATTACTACTACTACTACTACTACCACCACCACCACTAGTACTATTACAACTATTACCACCACCACAACAACAACTACTACAACAACTACCGCTAACACCACCACCACCTCCACCATCACCACCACCACCATCACCACAACCACTACTACTAATATTATCACCACTACAACTACTACTGCTACAATTACTACTACAACAAATACTACTACTACTATCACTACAAAAAATACTACTCCTCCTCCTACTACTACTACCACTACTACTACTACTACTACTACTACTACTACTACTACTACTACTACTACTACTACTACTACTACTACTACCACCACCTCTAGTTCCATTACTATTATTACCACAACAACAACTACTACAACAACTACCACTACCACAACCTCCACCACCACATCACCACCACCACAACCACTACTACTACTACTGATATTACCACCACAACTACTACTGCTACAATTACTACTACAACAAATACTACTACTTCTATCACTACAAAAAATACTACTGCTACTACTACTACTACTACTACCATCTCGACTACAATTGCTACTACTAGTATTACTCCTACTACAAATATAACTACTACAATTACAATTACTACTAATTCTAATGCTACTTCCACCACAGCCATTTACTACTACTACTACTACTACTAATGTACTACCTCTACTACTACTACTACCACTACTAATGTACTACTACTACTACTATTACTACTACTACTACTAATGTACTGCTGCTATGTTAATTACTACTACTACTACTACTACTACGTTAATTACTACTACTACAATTTCTAACACTATGACAATTACTACAATAACAACAATCACAGCAACTAATAATACTACTACCACCAACACCACTACTACTACTACGACGATAAGTACTATTATTACTACTTCTAATACTACAACTACTACAACAACAAAAACCACTACTACTTCTACTACTACTACTACTACTACTACTAATACTACTAACAACAACAACAACTACTACTACTACTACTACTATTACTACCACAACTACTACTACATCTACTACTACTACTACTACTATTACTACCACAACTACTACTACAACTACTACTACTACTACTATTACTATTTGGTTATATGCACAAACATAACTTGAAGTGAAATGAAATTATTGGGAGAAAACCCTCGCCTTGTTATATTGTTACATGCAACTTATCACTGTGATTGGTAAAATTCGTTGAAGGTTGAATCATAAAAGTTGTTGCCCAAATTGAAATGTTGATGTAGTTTTAGTACAACCATGTTTGTATTGTGGGAATAAAAAACAATATATAACATAAAAACAATTAAATTTTAACATCAAGATAACGTTTTAATAGTTTCTGACATAAGTCATTTTGTAGATGGGTTTCCTGACACGAGTCTACCCCCCCCCCACCCCCCCACCCCCCCCCCCCCCCCCCCCCTCCCCAATCATTGGAGAGAGATTTACGAGCTCCAGTGATTGATTTGCTACCATGCTTGAGTTTTTTTCTTAAAGGGGTGTCAGAAAATCATCTACAAAAGGGCAAGTGTCAGAAATACGATCTACTTCAATCAGTTGTACATTTAGTATCATTGTAAATGACACTGCATTTTAGTTTTGTACTGTGACGTCACGACCCTTCTCTCAGTTGATAAATATTACTTGACTAAAATATATGCAATGCAGTGTTACATACGTATTACATATTATAATTCTGGCATCTTTTTATCGGTTTCCCCTGCGCGTGCTGTAACTTCACCGTGGTGCAGGGGTGTAACATTCTCTTTGAGAATAGCCAATACAGCACCAATTCCCTTGTTTTCTTCGAAATACAATTGAAATTTTGAGTAAAAGTCAGTATCTATCTGTGATATTTGTATGTTTGCACAGTTCTTTACACTGTTTTTATTTAAAACTTGAATGTTTATATTGATGTTGATCATCACTTTATGTGTTTGCATTACAATAGTTTAACACCCAATAGCCGATGTATTGTTCGTGCTGGGATATCGTTAAGCATTGATTCATTCATTCTATCGGTTTATTGAACTAGAGGTCTACTTACCGGTCCTCATTGAGAGGCGTGCCCAAGATTTCAACCATCCAGCCAGCTTCCACTGCTTCAGCAAGAACACCATGGAATGGTAACGCCTGAAAAAGATGCACGGTGAAAACTATAGTTTTATCAGTACAAATCAGTTATTAAAGTGACAGACCCAAGTTTCCCAAAACAAGTTCGTCCAAAAACGTACGTTCGTCTAAGATTAACAGTTATTTTTAGTGCCCATTTTACGGGCAGAAAACTAGGGTCTGCGCCTTTAAAAACCAAGAAAATGTGTAGTCTTCTTTTCTCTTAACATCTCTCTGTCTATTTCCCTCTCTCTCTCGGCCTCTCTCTCTCTCTCTCTCTCTCTCTCTCTCTCTCTCTCTCTCTCTCTCTCTCTCTCTCTCTCTCTCTCTCTCTCTCTCTCTCTCTCTCTCTCTCTCTCTCTCTCTCTCTCTCTCTCTCTCTCTCTCTCTCTCTCTGTGTGTCTGTGTCTCTCTCTCTCTCTGTCTCTGTTTCTCTCTCTCACTCTCTCTCTCTCTGTCTCTGTATCTCTCTTTCTCCCTCTGTGCCTCCTTATCTGTCCATCCCCCCCCCCCTCTCTCTCTCTCTCTCTCTCTCTCTCTCTCTCTCTCTCTCTCTCACAGGTATACAGGTTAATGTTTGGGGACATCACTCACATTTGACTCACAAGAACCGCGAAGCCCAGTCCACGACCCATTCACGTGAACACACACTCGTGTTACTGCGTCCAAAGAAGAAGTAGTTGTCGTCACAGCTGTAGTTAGCGCCGCTATTCCACATCAGTGAATCGTAGACTACCTGTCCGTTGGCGATCGGATGAGGTGTAGGACAAAACGCTAAATGAAAACAAGGTGAATATTCAAAAAGGTCGTCACTTATGTCCATACAATAACCAAAAACAAGTAGCCCCGTCCCCCATGAAACAAAAACCCCAACAAACAAAAAAGAACGTCAATAAAACACAAACGCAAAGGCAAGAAAAGGTTCAAATTTGTTTTGTTTAACGTCAACACTAGCTTAATTCATCATCGGCTATCGGATGTCAAACATTTAGTATTTTTGAGGAAACCTGTCTACACTTTCCCATTAGTATCAAAAGATCTTTAATATTAATCTAAATCATCCCACGTACATGATAGCACACATAACGGCATTTCATATACCAGTCGCTGTGTACTGGCTGGAACGAGAAATAACTCAGTGGGCCCACGATAGGGATCGATCTTACACCGTTCGCGCATCAATCGAGTGCTTTACCACTGGACCCTATGCAAGGGTACGGAAAGAAGGACAAACAATGGAAGAAAGCAAATACACACGAACAATAATTGTACCTGTGACGGAGACGTATGCAGATGAAACTTGAAACTCTGTGCCAATGTCACAATACGTAGAACATTCTCCGTGTCCATCTTGATTAAAGAGAACACACCGATCATCACTTGCACAAACATGAGCACAATGCAGCTGGTTTGAAACCGGACCACGCGACAGAAGACAACTATTCTTTGTGTCTGGAACATTAGACACTCTTTGAAACAGTTTGTTCTTGCATGAAACTGTCCCTGCGTGGAACACAATCAAGAACGTGAGGATTAGAGTTAGTTGATTCGTGGTCGTGTACAAGTTAGCCATAATAGTACTTGCATTTATTATTGAATAATATTAATTATATTTAAACTCTATGTTTAGATTATTATGTTTATAAAAATTCGGGCATAAGCAAACAACGTCTCGATGTTATACAAAATATTGCCCGAGTGAGCCTAGGAAAAGAGTTGTCGCTGGTGTTAACTAAACAGCTAGCATTGAAAGCAGACGACACGAAGATGTTACAACATTACCGTTCCTTGATAAATGGAAGGTCCTTTTACTTTTTAGTCAGACCAGAATTGAAGATTACTATTAAATTACTATTATTAATAGTATCAACATTATACGGGGTTATTTTAAGTTAGGTCTGTAGGGGCGGTGGTGTGGAAAGGGTACCCAGCGATTTATTTAAGGTTTGTTTTGTATTTGTTGGTGGGTATTTTTTATTTTTTTTGTTGTTGGGTTTTTGGGTTTTTTTTTTTTTTTTGGGGGGGGGGGGAGGCAACCAGAGGCGGTTCTAGGGGGCGCCCCCCCCCCTAAATTTTGCGATAGTTATAATTTTATTATATATTACTTTTCATTTTTGTTACGATCCCACTCCAAACCTCCCCCAAACTTCACTGGGAATTCCACCTCGTGTCACTGCCCCCCCCCCCCCCCCCCAAAAAAAAAAAGAAGAAGGATTTTCTGAATCCGCCACTGGCAACTAACAACTTTTAACCGTTTTTGAGGGGTTAATATATTAGGGAACTACTTATTTTATAATATGTATACAATATATTGTCATGAATGATTCATTATAGACTATTAGTAGTAACTTAAACAAGTGAAAATTAAGTTGTAGTCTCCCTAAAATGAGTGGGCTGGCAATACAAAAGGAAGCAGGGCATTTAGGCCTTAACAATTTTTTTTTTTACTGTACAGTAACATGCAAAAAAAATAAAATAGGTAAGAGTCTTTCGGCATCTAAGGTCTAAAACAATCTGCGTGTTTCAGGTTTCCCCGGCCTACCATAATTGTATGTAGCAACCCTAAAATTGTTTGAAACCAAAAAAAACCCCAGACCAATTGAAACAAAATTTAAATCATGATCCCTGATTTTGTTTCAATCAGCAGACTAGATTCGGAACACCTTGGCCGATTACGGTTTCTCAGTTTGATTACATTGCCAACCCTATTTTTTTTTTAAGAATGAGATCTGAAATACATATATACATATTTTTTTAGGCAAAATACAACAACAACAACCCCCCCCCCCCCCCCCCCCCCAATATTTAGCAGATAATACATACTTTCACTTTTTTCTAACGAGGACTGGGTTCCCGGAAACAATTTTGTTTATGTCTTGGTCTCCACGATGTGAGGCTGGATGTAGCCCAGTGGAAAATCGCTCACTTGGTGCACAGTCGGTTTGGGATCGATCCCCGTTGGTGGGCCTATTGGTCTATTCTTCGTTCCAGCCAGTACCCCACAAATGGTATATCAAAGGCCATGGTATGTGCTATCCTGTCTATGGATTGGTGCCTATCAAAAGATCCCTTGCTTCTAATTGAAAAGAGAAACCCATGCAGCGGCAACAGCGGATTTCCTCTCTCAATATCCGGCTGGTCCTTAACCATATGTCTGACGCCATATGACTGTAAATAAAATGTGTTGAGTGGGTCGTTAAATAAATGTATCTCTTCACGTGTATAAGGCTTCTAGATTATGGTAGCCCCACTCCCATGGCTAATGCTATTCAATGTTAGGCTTGTAAATTACTATTACCATGTCCGACGACTAGTGGGAAAAAAAGAAGAAAAAAGTCAAATGTTGCAGTCAAGTCTATTTTGTAAATACATGTATGAATATTCTGCCCCACCCAACCCCAATGTTAGTGTTTTAAGCTATATCTCCCTCTTTAGGTGACATATCTGATTATTACAATTATTTGTAAAATTGTATTAACTAAATTAAACTATGGCTAGGGAATTTTTAATTGTGGCTAGTAAAAAATATTTCAATCACTGATCCCATGGCTAGTGGATTTGATAAAAATTCAAGAAGCCCTATTGATTTTTTTTTTCTCATATATATGAGCTAAATGAGTGAAATGGTTAGGTCTTGTGGAATGCATAAATAAATGTTTAATGTATTTGAACTTTATAGACAATTAACAGTACTTCCACACATTTAAATATTTCATGTACTAATTATCTATATTTATCATTAATTTCAGGCATCATCGGATATATTCCAAGCGGAGTAAGAGTGTGGAGCCCGTTTTGGAGAAGAAATTGTACCAGTACATTCTTAAATTATTAACACATATCATGCACACAATAACAGATGAGGCATATTTGAGCATGCAACATCCAGTGACAATCTCACAGGATGATCCAAGAAGGATATCCAGAACCATTCCAGAGATTGAACCAAATGCAACAGAAGTTCTGGTTTCCAAGAAACGAAGTCGCTTCCAATCAGTCTTTGAATGTTGCCTTTAAACCACAATAAGCTACTAAGCCAGTCTATCAGGTGTGAAACCCACATAACTGCCACATGGGTGTGGAAATGTATACAGGATTATCCAAACACAACAGCTTGATATCACACCCAGACGACCTTTTTTTTCAACAAGACAAACTGGCTATAGGCTGTATCCCTCATGGCCTTGCTGTAGTAACCAAACATCAAGTTGTGGACTTCCAAACTGTCCTTTCCGTATGTGTATGCCAGTCGCAAAACTTGCTCGTCCAGTACTAACATTTAATTTCCTGTAAGAGAAAATTGGTGTGCAGGTAATATCATGTTTATCTCTCATACCAATAACTTGAAACCATAACAAAAATAAAACTTGGAATATTTATCTGGGTTGTATGAAGCATTTGATAAAAATTCATAAATTATGCTAGTAATTATCGGATAACAATGTTGTATTTGACCATTTACAGATGTTAATGCCGGTTTTACAGTGGCTGGTTGATTTATTCCCATTATTCGTTTTGATTCTGAATATTTTACTAATCACAGCCAAACTGGCAAACATTTAATTTTTATTATTGTTTTTCTTAAGTGTCTAATGATAAAATTCCACATGTGAATACAATGAATACACACTGGTTGTTGTGAACTGCTGTTCCGTGGAACGTTGTCACAGCATTTCCTCTCAACTGGTTGTCATATTTCTACAATTGACCGGACTCGGTGGCGTCGTGGCAGGCCGTCGGTCTACAGGCTGGTAGGTACTGGGTTCGGATCCCAGTCGAGGCATGGGATTTTTAATCCAGATACCGACTCCAAACCCTGAGTGAGTGCTCCGCAAGGCTCAGTGGGTAGGTGTAAACCACTTGCACCGACCAGTGATCCATAACTGGTTCAACAAAGGCCATGGTTTGTGATATCCTGCCTGTGGGAAGCGCAAATAAAAGATCCCTTGCTGCTAATCGGAAGAGTAGCCCATGTAGTGGCGACAGCGGGTTTCCTCTCAAAATCTTTGTGGTTCTTAACAATATGTCTGACGCCATATAACCGTAAATAAAATGTGTTGAGTGCGTCGTTAAATAAAACACTTCTTTCTTTCTTTTTCCTACAATTGCCACACTTATACCAACTTGGACTAGTCTGTTCTTGTGGGGAATGGTATCTAAATGGTGATGGTGATGCACTTATTTCACATAAGTCAAACACAATTCCTAGCTCTTTTTCAGTTATTTTTAGACAGTTTCCTAACATTAGCAGTTGACATCCCTGTTTTAAGTTTCTGAAATAATAACATATTGTTTACGTACATGTATAGAAAGTTAATGTTATGTGTGCCTTATTATGAGAAAAAACAATAGGTATTTGGAAAGTGTTTAACATGATCTAGCAATGAGCAAACATCCCTTTAATGACTAGTAAAAGAGTAAAACTGGTAAAACTGGAACTACTGTTTTAATAAATAAGTTGGGTATTTTTTAATGTCATTATGTATTTTTAACCAAAAGTATATTGATGGTGACATGGATAACCTGACATTATTTCCCTGCGATTTTCATGAACACATTTTCAAAATTGTATATGTTTATATACAATAAAAATCATACCTTTAACCGTGTCTTATTATGAAATTGTTGTTTCACATTTTCTGCGTCACATTTGGTATGTTATATTCCCTCGTTCCCTTCACTGTCGTTGTCCACTGCTCTGCCCTTGTCTTCTGGTTTGCCCTCTGTTAACCCAGTTCTTACCACGGCCCTTTCCCTTGCTTGTATAGGTTACCGACAGAAAGAAATGTTTTATTTAACGAAGCACTCAACACAATTTATTTACGGTTATATGGTGTCAGACATATGGTTACGGACCACACATATTTTGAGAGGAGTCTATTGGTATTGCGATTAAACTTACATATTAAATATATTTTCTTGTTTAGAATGTCAGTGTCCGTATATTTAATGTGTTTCTGGTCATCTTAATATTTGTAAGGAACCCAAACTGGATTTTGTCTTCAAATAATTTCATACGTACAAAAGAATAATATTTTAGAAAATAAAATGAAATTTAACCTAGTACAAATATTAAAACGATCAGGAACACGTTTAATATACAGTCACTAACATTGCATGCAGAAAAATATATTTTATATGTAATTACAATCGTTAAAAAGTCTCTGTTAGTCGATAACGTCTTAAAACATTGCAGCAAACTCCCTTTAATTCATCCAAAATTGCTGAACATCCGGGTTTTTTTTAGTTGCCGGGAACCATTTGACCAATAGTATGATATGACGATATTTGATTTATTTGTTTGTAGAATTATTTACAATTTGCAGTTTTATTTTATTGTAACAATTTTCAAACATGCTAACTAAACTTATCAACAATTTTTTTTTAATTCAACCATTAGTGAAACCCAATATCTGGCAGTATTAAAAACGGACCACATGTCTAAGTGCTGTAGATCTGAAGATTTACAGTTTTGATGATGTACATTTTGAAAAACGGCCGACACCTTTGTTCGCATCAACATTTAGAAAATGTCATCTTATATTTTCATGAACTCCACAACCTAGATATTAATTTCAACCACTGCGACAAATGTTATACTTCCGGCCCCAGTTACTCAAAAGCTAAGTCTCTTGTTCAGCCTCTGCTGCAGGACTATAGGCAATATATATATATATATATATATATATATATATATATATATATATATATATATATATATATATATATATGTATGTATGTATGTATGTATGTATGTATGTATGTGTGTGTGTGTGTGTGTGTGTGTGTGTGTGTGTGTGTGTGTGTGTGTGTGTGCGCGCGTGTGTGCGTGTGTATGTTTTCTCCAGCAGACACCAGAGAAAACTCTAACAAGGCGTAACGATCGACAATCATAGTTATATGAGCCATGCATTTCATTTACTGAATAGCTATCCCTTGAGATACATTTCAGATTGCGATATTGAAACAACTCAACCAGAGTTACTACAATAATTGTGCTGACAAAAACTGGTCATCTGATTCATAATTATTACATTCTGATGCATTATTAAACTCTCTGTCAATATTACTAAAGGAAGACGAAGGAGCATCAACAATCATGCCTGAGTTTCACAATGAGAGCATTTGCATTGGTAGTGAATAATAATGCGGGTGGGTGAAATTCATAAAAAGTACAATGTTATGATAACGCGGGTATGGTGTTCATCAACTCTAGTCAATGTTGACTTCAAATCCTATAAACAAGAATTCAAACAAAAACTCTACGAACATTTCATTCAAGAGTGGTTTCTCTGATATCACACATTCTTCTAAAGGCCAATAGTATGTATTATCCAAAAAAAGATTTTGCTTCGAGAACTATTTGACAATATTAGATATTTGATAATTAAATGATGCGTACGTCAAATGGAAGATAGCCTCTCGGAACAGATAAATTGTATAACATCCCTAAAGAAACCATACTGTGTACTACAGATACTGAAGATGAATACCATTAAAACCCAATAAAAACCCACCAATATGCGAAATAATCAGGCAGTGTGTTGCTTGAGTTCCCGCCGCATATTTGTTTTCGGCCATACTGTTTTAGCGTGTTTCAATATCGTATGTGTGTGTGTGTGTGTGTGTGTGTGTGTGTGTGTGTGTGTGTATGTGTCTGTGTGTGTCTGTGTGTGTTTGTGTGTAGGTGTGTGTGTGTGTGTTGTGTCTGTATGCGTGTGTGTTGTGTGTGTGTGTGTGTGTGTGTGTGTGTGTGTGTGTGTGTGTGTGTGTGTGTGTGTGTGTGTGTGTGTGTGTGTGTGCATATGAATGAATATATATATATTATATTTATGTTGAGGTTAACGCACTGGGGCAGGGAATGATTAAATCATGCGAAATAATCAGGCAGTGTGTTGCTTGAGTTCCCGCCGCATATTTGTTTTCGGCCATACTGTTTTAGCGTGTTTCAATATCGTATGTGTGTGTGTGTGTGTGTGTGTGTGTGTGTGTGTGTGTATGTGTCTGTGTGTGTCTGTGTGTGTTTGTGTGTAGGTGTGTGTGTGTGTGTTGTGTCTGTATGTGTGTGTGTTGTGTGTGTGTGTGTGTGTGTGTGTGTGTGTGTGTCTGTGTGTGTGTGTGTGTGTGTGTGTGTGCATATGAATGAATATATATATATTATATTTATGTTGAGGTTAACGCACTGGGGCAGGGAATGATTAAATCATTTCTGGTCTCACAAATTGTCCCATGCCGTTGCTGAGACTCGAAAATACGGCACTGAATCGCTCGCAATATGCATACTTGCCACCTTACCGTCTGAGCTATTGAGGCATCCATAAAAAAGATGGTATTTAACTCAGCCATATGCATGGGTCTAACAAGTTACGCGGTCGATCCCTCTTAGTTGCATGAAACAGTGGGCAGACCTGGCACTGGTTAGTATGTGTTGATGTATGAATATCTCTATACTGTATGCATGTCATTGTTGACGATTACATACATAGCTATTAAAGGACTGACGCAGAGGATAATGAAATAATTTCTGGAGTCACAAATGTTCCCATCCCTTTGCTGGGACTCGAATCTATAGCTTTGTATCGCTCGCATATTGCAGACTTGCCACGATACCTTCTGCGTTATTGAGGCATCCATACAAAGGTGCATTTTAAAGAGAAAACACTACAGAATAGAATATGCCCATTGCTTAATAATTACGATATCGAAGATAAGTTTCATTATATATTTACATGTATGTGTTTCAAGAATGAAACAAATCCTTACTTAACATATTTCGATCAGTCTAAAGCATATATATATATATATATATATATATATATATATATATATATATATATATATATATATATATATCGCTCTCTATATATGTGTGTGTGTGTGTGCGTGTGTATGTGCGTGTGCGTGTGCATGTGCGTGTGTGTGTGTGTGTATATGTGTGTGTGTGTGTGTTTAAATTATTTAACTCCAAAGAAACTGGTGTCTTTAGAAAACTTTCTGTTTTTTAGTTTTATTATGAATACTTTCAAATTATTTGGCTGATAGTGTGTGTATTGTTGTGCATCGTTGTATTAATACCGGCTTCAGTGGCGTCGTGGTTAGAGCATCGGTCTACAGGCTGGTAGGTACTGGGTTCGGATCCCAGTCGAGGCATGGGATTTTTAATCCAGATACCGACTCCAAACCCTGAGTGAGTGCTCAGCAAGGCTCAATGGGTAGGTGTAAACCACTTGCACCGACCAGTGATCCATAACTGGTTCAACAAAGGCCATGGTTTGTGCTATCCTGCCTGTGGGAAGCGCAAATAAAAGATCCCTTGCTGCTGATCAGAAAGAGTAGCCCATGTAGTGGCGACCGCGGGTTTCCTCTCAAAATCTGTGTGGTCCTTAACCATATGTCTGACGCCATATAACCGTTAAAAAAATGTGTTGAGTGCGTTGTTAAATAAAACATTTCTTTCTTTCCATCTCTGTATTAATGTGCCTTAGTGTACTCCCACCACAATGTTACAACTGTATTGACTGTTGTATCCTCGATGGCTGCAGACCACGGCCTGAGTGTAAACAACGTTAAGTTCAATTTAGTTTCCGTTTTCAGGACATTTCAGTGTAAAACTGGTAGTGAAATTTGTTTGTTAGAAAATTACTAAGGCACCTGGCTGTGTTTGAAGAAAATCTTGTAATTAAACAATTGTAATATTTACGAAGTGACTGTTGTCGACCTTAATGTTGCCTGCAAACATTGTGTTCACACAGCCGGACATATTGGTAGTGTGTTTCTTGATAATTAGATTTTTATATCAATTTGAAAAAACCCACAAAAACAACGACACGGGAACAAAACGTGCAGCTGACCGTTTGCGGTAAATGTAACTAGTTAATGATCAATTGTCTTTATTATGCTACAAGACAATATTTCCCTCAAAATAGAAAAAACAAAGAACTTATTTGAGTACATCAGGTTTAAAATTAATAATAAAAATATAGATGTCGCCAAATAGATTATCTTTAATGGTGTCCTTGTTTGTTGATACTAACAACATCTCCAACTTTAAAAGTGGCCATGTTTATTTGTAAACCATTTTAACAGGTGAAAGTAGTTCTGCATCATTCGTATGTAATTTGTATATTATTATTTTTATTTTTTTAAATAAAGTTTATTAACCCAAAACACACATTTGGTGGTGTCAGGGCTGGGACCCTAATATCACTACCTTACAATAAAGCTATAAGCCGCACACACACACACAAACAACACGCACGCACGCACGCACGCACGCACGCACACACACACACACACACACACACACACACACACACATGTGTATGCTTATATACATATTTAACTAGATTTCGGTTGTCAGTTAATTGATCAATGATCTGTGATCCAAGCAAGGTATAACTTAGGTTGCCAGGGAAAGGACTATGGACAGAAAGATAATGGTACATTGACCACATTTTGGTAAGGAATATATTTAAACTGTTTCTACTAAAATAAATATATTTCCATAATATATCTATGTTTGGCCTTGTTTTTATATAATGTTTGGCTAAAAGCAATAAAAGATCAAGCATAGTATCTGTTTTGGTATTTTGTTTAAAATCAAACATATCAAGTTACAGCAAGAGTTTTACTGTATATATGTATTTACAATATTTCAATAACCAATTTAAAAAACCCAAAAACAATCCAGAATGTCTGAACAATGGCACATTTCCAAAATGACAGTTCTCACTTTCAATATTGTTATACTAGTATGCAAATACATTGGTCGTCTAAATGATATGCAGTATTCTACACTGAAACCATCTTAAATTTACTTCTTGAGTTACAACAGACAGTACATATGTAGTATCCCATTTAAGATTTGAAGTAAAACACTAGTATCACTTCATCATAGGTGTAGTACGCTTATCTGGATACGATAATGTCTAATAATAAAGTTTAGAGCCTTTGATAACAGAGCAGAGTTTTCTTTGAACCGGAGATTCGTCTAAATGAATATGTGTGTCTATCTTATTCAATTAAAAAGGTCCAGTTTCTTAAGGTATCAGGCACGGCGGGCACGGGATGGGGGTGGGGGGTGGGGTGGGGGTGGGGGAAGCTCTAGACCCCCTCACAATAATTGTGAATACAAAATATCATGGGTAGTAAATCTTAAGGCAGATATTAATTTATCTTGTAGAATGCAGGAAGTTGCTTTCCTAGTTTTCAAAATTTTATGGAGAACAATAAACCCGAACCCCCTATAGAAACTTTGTTTTGCTAACGCGATCTCAGTCAGCCATTAAACGGAATTGTATTGTAGCTATGCTACCAAGTGCTGTTAAATTTATGTTCATCCATATAATAACAATTTGTTTAATTTCAATTAGCTTAGAGTTATAATTAAGTTTGTTTATTTCAGAAAGGTATATCTAGAGAAAATAGCCCTTAGTGCTTTAAACGAAGAAGTAGTCCATTTCAGATTCCGATGTGGTAACAATCTCACAGTATGTTATTGCAGGAACCGATCCAGATTACTTCAGATGTATCATAGTTAATGTTTAATCCAGGTAATTCTGCAAATATATTTAACGTATATATTGTCTCTTCAAAAGATATGCTGGTGTCATCTATTATGATCTGTTATAAAGTATGTATCATCAGCACACTTTAAAATAAGATACTCTTTGTTATGTAAGATTTTTTATGATTTAATATTTGTTTTAATTTGTATGTCCATCTCTTATTAAATCTTATTTTTTTCTGAGTTTGCTACTGTTTCCTATGTCCATCTTTGAATACATCTTAGACGTAACATTAAATTCGGTTGAGCCATACTTGTTTTGACCATTGTTTGATGCAACCCGCACATATACACCAACGTACCGCGACTTACTCCCATGGGCAGAACCAATCATAACATTGTGGACGTTGCCACAAGCATTGCAATCCACGTCAGTTTCTACAATAAAACATACATTGCGTGTGCACAATAAAATATGTACATTCTTTGAAATGTGTAGTGACACGTTGTAACGTTCGACTTACATTCAGAATGAATGATGCCATGCTGGTATAGATACTTCATCGGAATTAAAATGGATGCCTGGATCTGTTTTAAAGTATTACTGTAGATATTTAGTTAATGTTTGTTTGTATTGTTTAACGACACCACTAGAAAATATTGAGTTATTAATAATCGGCTATTGAATGTCAAAAATTTGGCAATTCTGACATATAATCTTAGATAGGAAACCTGCCAGACCTATCCATTAGTAGCAACCGATCTGTTATATGCATCATCCCTCAGACAGGATACCACATACGACGACCTTTGATATACCAGTCGTGTTGCACTGACTGGAACAAGAAATAGCCCAATGTGCCACCGACGGGGACAGATCCTAGAGCGACCACACATCAGGCGAGCTCTTGGATATTTCGATTCTATTTCCCTATTTGATATATCACTGATTGTAATGATATCTGATTTTATAGTCTAGTTTGAACGTTTAAATAATGGTTAATATAGTGTGCATATTTGTTTTTTCATCACGGATGATAACGACACATTTGCCAACTGTAGACTTAGCTCATAACGGATCTCAACAGTGGGGCAGCCGCAGAATACGCCCATCATTGACAAACACCCTGTACTACCATTGTTCTAACTATGGTTTATGAGTTGGTGTCAGCATAAGACTAAATAATTGTATCCGATGGTGCATATAAAAGATCCCTTGCTACTCATGGAATGATGTAGCAGGTGTCCTCGCTAGGACTATATATCAGATGATCATCGATGGCTATTGATGATATAATGGAATAGAATACATGTTTAACGACACCCAAGCACAAAACATGCACAGGCTATTAGGTTTCAAACTATGGTACACGGCTACTTGTGATAGTTAAAGAAAGTTTGGTTTTGTTTAACGACACCACTAGAGCATATTGATTAATTAATCAGTGGTTATTGGATGTCAAACATTTGGTAATTCTGTCTCGTAGTCATCAGAGGAAGCATTTACTATAGCTTGACACCCAATAGCCCACACAGCCTATATTTTGGCAAGCAGAAACTGTTTTGTGTCTACTATCAGTCCCACGGGTAGAAACAATCATAACATTGTCGTGTTATTTCTAAAAGCTTTGATATTCACTCCAGTCTCTATTGTTTGTAGAATACAAGATTTATACTCTTTTGGAATATATAGAGACACGTTGTAACGCTCTATGTGCATTCACAA
>NC_054710.1:25909372-25914372 GCF_016097555.1 Gigantopelta aegis
GTGGTTGTCGCTATCGGAGGCGTCGGTCCAACTCGTCCCATAGATGCTCAATTGGGTTCAAATCCGGTGATATCGATGGCCAAGGAAGGACATTAATGTTGTTGTTCTGTAGGAAAGCCGTTGTGAGACGTGCTGTGTGAGGCCTGGCGTTGTCATGTTGGAACACTGCGTTGGCGTTGGCCATAACTGGAACGATGTGTGGCCGGAGGATCTGGTCAATGTAGCCCTGTGCATTCAGGTTGCCCTGCACGTGGACCAGGTCAGTTCTGCCAGTGTGTGAGATGGCTGCCCACACCATGACACTACCCCCGCCGAATCTGTCCACTTCCTGCACGCAGTTTGCCGCATAACGTTCACCACGACGCCTATACACGCGACATCTTCCATCATGACGTCGGAGCAGAAATCGGGACTCGTCACTGAACCACACCTGTCTCCATCGCAGTTGAGGCCATTGTCGATGAATCTGGCGGATACCCTGCGCAGACGGGGTATTGCTGCGGCTGTGGAGGTGGCAGTAGTCAATTGTTCCCGAAGGTGGCGTACCCGGATGTAGCGGTCCTGCCCGGGGGTAGTGACCCGTGGTCGACCGGATCTAGGGAGGTCACGTGTTGATCCATGTTGCTGGTAACGGTCCCACAGTCTGGAGATGGTACTTGGGGACACATGGAATGCCCTGGCAACGGCCGTTCTGGATTCGCCTGCGTCTAGTCGGCCGATGGCATTGTTTCTCTGCGGTTCACTGAGACGTGGCATGTCCTGGATTGTCAACTGTCGGTCAGATACAGAGGCCAGGCAAGCGAACACCCTGCACTTTTATACTGTCGGTGTTCATGTTGCACGTGCAGACAACGCACGTGCAGTGGTGACATGGTTTGCACGTGGCTGCGTTTTTGCGAATATTCACATTTTGGAACTTTATTGTACAGTAGCTGCGTTTTATCGAATGTAACCGTGGGAATGTGTTTGGGACATGCAATGACCTTATATTCACAAAGCATGAACCGGTAGGAAACATAAAATCGGAGTTATAACCCATTTGTACCCTTTTGCGTTTCTTTTTTTGAAGAGTATATATATATATATATTTTTTTTTTATTTTTTTTTTATTTTTAATGGACTCCCGAATGTGCATGCATGAAACTGTAGGTATTCAAAGAAATACTACTGGATTTATTTGAGGAAGAAACCTGACTAATATTAATGTAAAATAATATAACTGCGATCTCGTCTCATTATATCACTTCCTACTAATACCAAAAACACAAACTTTGATGGGGTTTTTATTTGTTCTTCAACACTACCGAGGCAGAATTTAGCTCAGTTGGTCGAGTGTTCGTTTGAGGTGCTTGCGTCGCAGGATCGAACCACTTAGTTGGATCAATTCCACTGATTGGATTTCTTTGTCGTTCCTACAACTGGTCAACTAGTCCTTGCTGTAGCGGGTTCCCGCCCTATGACTATAAGTCAGAATTATCAAATGTTTGAAATCCAATAGCCTACCGATGGTTAATAAAGCAATGTGATCTAGTGGTGTGATTAAACAAAATGTGCGTTTTGTCCTCGAACACTACAGTGAAATCCGCGTTAAGCAGACACCAAAGAGGGTATCAACAAGTGGCGTTTTGAGACAGGTGACTGCTTAATAGAGGTCAGATTAAAACAAAAATGGAATGCTAATGCATGCGGCTGCTTAATACAGGTGACCGTTAAACCAGGTTTGGCTGTATTTGCACCTGTCCTGGACACACTCGCCGGGAAATTCTGGGAGTGTGCTTAAGACAGACGTTCTTGACCCTCAGTGGCCGTGGTATGTGCTATCCTGTTTATTGTATAGCGCAAATGAAATATTCCTTGCTACTAATGGAACAAATTTAGTTGGATTTCTCTCTATGACTATGTCAAAATGATCATAAATCAATATGTTCTAGCGGTGTTGTTAAACAAAATTAAAATGTTTCATAGGATGTAACCAAGTGTCACATTGTTGATTAATTGATTGTATCTGCTAATAAAAAACACAAACGCAACTACTGTTTTAACAAACATGTTTGTGTTCCCCTGCGTGTGCTGTAACCTCGCCGTGGTGCAGGGGTGTAACATTATATTTGAAAATGGCCAATACAGCACACAATTTATTTATTTGCATTATCATAGTTTAACACCCAATAGCCGATGTATTTTTCGTGCTGGGGTGTCGTTAAACATTCATTCATTCATTCATTCTAAATGACCTAATACACAATACAAATATCGTCGTCATGATTGTTTTCGTTATCTCTAAATGAACTAATACACAATACAATTATCGTCGTCATGTTTGTTTTCTTTATCTCTAAATGATCTAATACACAATACAAATATCGTCGTCGTGTTTGTTTTCGTGGTCTCTAAATGACCTAATACACAATACACATGTCGTCGTTATGTTTGTGGTATAATTAAAAATCAAATTCCCTGATATTATATAATATTACATTTAATTCGACCTGTAGTTCTTTTAAAAGTAACATTGGCAGAAGCAGCAGTAGTATTAGTATTAGTAGCAGTAGCAGTAGCAGTAGCAGCAGTAGTAGTAGTAGTAGTAGTAGTAGTAGTAGGAGTAGGAGTAGTAGTAGTGATGGTAGTGGTAGTGGTAGTAGTAGTAGTTGTTGTAATATCAGTAATAGTATTAGTAGAAGTCATATCAGTCGTAGTAGCAGTACTACTAGTATTAGTAGTAGTAGTAGTAGATGTGGAAGTAGTAGTGTTAGTTGTAGTAGTAGAAGTAGTTATTGTGGTAGTGGCAGTACTAGTAACAGTAATAGTAGTAGTTGCAGTCGCAGTTGGAATAGCAGTAGCAGTAGCAGTAGTAATATTATTATTATTATTATTAGTAGTAGTAGTAGTACTTATAGCACTGGCAATGTTGGTAATTGTAGTAGTAGAAGTAGTAGTAATATTAATAAAAAAAAGTAGCAGTAGTAGTAGTAGTAGTAGTAGTAGTAGTAGGTGTAGAAGTAGTAGTACAAATATTAGTAGTAGTAGTAGTAGTAGTAGTAGTAGTAGTAGTAGTAGTACCAGTAGTAGTAATTGTTGTTGTTGAAGTTACAGTAGCAAAGAAAGTAGTTGAAAGACAGAGACATACGGACAGACAGATGGAAAGAGAGGGGTGATGGACGAGAGATATACTCTGCCAATATCTTCCTTTTAAAATGATACAATCGTTGATTGGAAAAAGTTACCATAAGGAGGTGTTTTCCTATTTTCAAGAATACATTTTAATTTTTGGCTCCCTGCACGCTTTATTTAGTGGTAAGATATAACTAACAGCACAGAAAGTGAGTTTCTTTTTAAAGTTCAGTTGTAGAATTTAATTAAATCGATGTCGGCTCCTCTCAAGATGGTGACCTGATTGACCTGGGTAAAGTCAACACCGTTGTATCCCCACGTAACGAAGTATGCCCCATCGACGTAGATCTGGAAAAACGAATGAATGAATGAATGAATGAATGAGTGAATGGATTAATGATGAACGTTTAATGACACTCCAGCACGAGAAATACATCGGCTATTGGGCGTCTAACTATGCTGGAAAAACAACAACAGCAAAATATACATATCATAGAATTAGTCTGCAAAGCATTGCCTTCCATTCTACAATAGTCTTACTATTTCTCAATACTGGTTGTTGATAATTGAGACTGGGAGGTGGGAGTGCTGGCTTGTTTACGTGTGTTTTGTGTGGTTGTGTCTGTATCTGGGTTTGTTTGTTTTTTTTGTGGGTTTTTTTTTTGGGGGGGGAGGGTTTGTTGTTATTATTTGGAGTATATTTGTGTGTGTGTGTGTGTGTGTGTGTGTGTGTGTGTGTGTGTGTGTGTGTGTGTGTGTGTGTGTGTGTTTGTTGTTTTTGGTGTGTTAATTTGTTGGGGGTGGATGGTGTTGTTGTTGGAAATGTTGGGGTTTTGGGGGGTTGTTTTGTGGTTTATTTATTTGCTGTCTTGCTTTGTTTTTGTTTTGTTTTGTCGTTTACTTTATCTTGTATAGTTTTGATTTAATTTGCTTCATTTTAACTTTGTGTGGAATGAGCTTTTGACGAATAAACACAGCTTTTATTACATAATGCATAGGGACCACTCACACAGGGTATCATCCACCCATAAATATGAGAACCCATTCTAGAAGTCAGTATATGTGCTTGTGTATAAGAGTCTACACATGCGTTGAAAATTAGCCGTCGCCCAGTCGCCCATGGCGACCTTATTTGGTTATGGGTGACTAAGAATTTGACAAATTTAGTCCGTTGGTCGGCCATCGATTTTTGGTTCTGGAGAATATGGTGCCAATTTAAAAAATAAACGCACTGAAACGGAATCGAATGAGACAAAGCACACCACGTCTGTGCTGGCACGAACTACGTATCTGGCAGCTGAAGACAGAACATAAACTAAGAAAAAATAAGATCTAACGTCTCGACGCCAAAACGTACACGATGCAATGACCGTCCAAAGATTACTATAATAAACTACGCTTTTATGCTTTGTACTATGATGCAAAAAAGTACATCGTACATTTGATAAGCTGTTTGTTTTGATTTTCCCCAGGTTTGTTTGCTTTCGATGTTTATTTTATTAATAGCCTACTACAGTAGCATTTAAAATACCCAAATTAACACACACACACACACACATACGCACGCACACATGCACACATTATTACATTTTACTGAAGCAGAAAAAAATTAATTTTGATACTATTGTCCATATGCGTTAAAAGTGAATCTGGAATCTGGAATAATGAATAAAGATAAAATTCATATAAATTGATTAAGGTTCAAACCCATACCATCTTAAACTACAATTTTGTGGAAAAAAATGTCAGTCCAAATTATTATTATTATATATTTTTTAAATTACCATGAAACTGCATACGATAAATCTTCTTTTGTGATACATGTTTTAAGGCAAGTGATGGACACTCCAAGGTAATATGAACGGCAAAACCGTAATACCTGACCAGAG
>NC_054710.1:25919372-25959736 GCF_016097555.1 Gigantopelta aegis
AGTTTATAAAATCTGGTAGCCCACAGTAAAAACTGATAATTCCATAATTTTAATAATTGAACAAAAAATGAGAAAAGAAAAATCGTTTTTGAATTAACCATGCTGTTTTAAAGTGGCTGTTTTTTTTTTCTAATCATGAACAATATACTGTGAACTATACATTTATGCACACTACATTGATAGCATTTTGCATTAATGGTAATTGATTATTTCTTTAAATAATAAAATGATATTTTGGGGGAAAGGTATCTAAACTGCAAACTAGGACATGGGATAAGATAATGTTTTTTGTTTCTTCTTTGTTCATGTTAACCCAATCTAACTGTTTCTTCCACGACGACACAACTACACCCAGACGCACACATCCACACACGCACGCACACACACACACACACATCCACACACTCACACACACACACATGCATCCACACACACACACACACACGAATATACAGAGAAAAACAAAACACTCACGTTTGTAAGAGGAAGAAGGATAGATGTATATACAGATACAGAAAAAGTGTGTGTGTTGGGGAATTCAAAGGAAAATATCTGAATATAGATATAGAAAATAATACATACACTGTTTATCTTACGAGTTGTTTTGAAATGTATCTAACAAGCAAAAACGAGTTTGATACGTGCTTAAACAACGAACTGCAAGATAATGGACTCGAATGTATTATTTTGTTTCTTACATATCCTCAAAGAAATTAGGTCAACCATCCGTGACTGAGTGCATTTAAGCAAAACGTGTTTGCGCCACGTACAAATGATTGTCAGGTTAACTATACGTCGCAGTGTAATCAAATTCGATCGTGCTGTTTTTCCTATTGGTTGTATCCCACTGATGGCCTGGGCATCACCTAGGAGCAGCAGTCGTATGTCTTGAAATTATTCCTCGTATTCAGCCTTGATATATGTAGTCAAGATTACTGATATCCAATAGCGCCCTCTATTGGAAGACAATTTGTAACACCGATTATGTCCCTTACACGATGACATCGCTGACCAATCACTGCATCGGTAACATGTGACAATCTTGAAAGCAATATCAAAAATTAACCGCCGAAACCTTTGGACTTCCGAACTGATTCACGATGAGAACAGACGTGTCGCCTTGTACTCTCGAGTTGCCCCCCCCCCCCCCCCCCACACACACACACCTGGGGGGACTCTTATGCAGTTATGGAAAACGTTTGGAGTATCGCGTCTCGTACACTGGGTCACGGGCTTCCGTGATTTGGTGTACGGTGACGCGATCGTACCGACGAAGAAGAGGAGATGGAGGAAGAGGAAAAGCGCGCCAGGAACGGCACGGGTGGGGGGGGGGGGGGGTACCAAAGCTTGCGGCTGAACCGCGAGCGGCGGTCCCTTCTGCGACGCCGCCCCCAGCTCATCCTGAGTTGACGAGACCAGCCCTGCGGGAACCGTCGACCACCGAGAGGGACCGACTCAACACCGCGATGTGTGAGACACCCCACGACGACCCTCCATCGCCGACCGTCACGCGACCCAGGCAGAACTGGCCGGTATCGCCGGTACAGCCAGTCGCCACGCCACAGGCCCGATCAGCCGCCGTTGGCAAGAGGAAGGCAACATCGCCAACCAACCAGCCAGCCAAGACCGAGAGACCAGCGCCGGTAGTCGCCGCCCCCCCCCCCCCCCCCCCCCCCCCGAAGAGTCCGAGTGGACCGTCGCAGTGAGCGGACTGAAGAAACACCTTCATCAGTGCATGCAGGGGGACACGACAGACCCGACCAAGCTCCGTGGCAATTACCTCAACGCGGACTGGAGGTCCCTGGAGGACGGCAGCGAGTACGAACTTCACAGCAAGATGTTCGATACTCACCACACCGTAGTCGTGACGTACCGGAGGGAGCAGACCTATAGACAGGCCATACTTTCGAACAAGTTGGACAACCGGAATCTACATAAGATGATCCGAGCGGTCTGCGGCCCCGACTACGGTACGATAGTCAGTACCCTGTTACGACGCCAACATCTGCTGCCGAACCTCCGGGACACTCCAGCCTCGCCGACGTAACAACCTAACGGCCTTAACGAGGCCACTCACGTGGACGTATAGATCGGACTTTAAAAACTTTTAGACCTTCGTTCAAAAGTTCATGTCGAAATTACTTCTTTTTTTTTTTTTCTTTTTTTTTTTTTTTTAATATTATTAAATAGTCCGATCCTCTCTTCTTTCTCTTATTTATTTTTGGACTGTCCTTCCAAAATGCTCCAAATTATATAAATATTCGACCGAGCAGTCAATTCTTTAAATTTTTTGGCTTGTAACTTTTTTCTTTCTAATTTTAATCCTACTAATTTCTTTTACTAATTGCCCTCCAAAAATGTAGGTGTATTGTAATACACTTACACTTTTGGAGGAAAAGTGTAGGTTATTGGTGAAAAAACCCTGCACTTTTAAAAAAAAGAAACCACGACAATGAGACCGGAATTGGGGTATAACGAATGATGTTCTCAACAAGGATGTGTAAGAAATAGTGTTTATTCATATTTGGATTACTTCAAAAGGTCTACACAGTGTTCTGAACGGCTTCGTTGTTTTTTTTTAAGGCACTGGGTCAGATTTGTGTGTGTGCGTGGAGGGGGTCGGCAATGGATGGACGCCCCCTTAACCCAACGACTGTTATGGAGAGAGGTAGTGGGAAACACAGATTTGAACATCAAAAGGTCAGGTCAGGTAATATGTTTTAACGAGCACATTTAGAGCAAGCTGTTGTAATACACGCCTGTCATGGACGCAGGCATCAACTCAAGCCGGCTTCTCCGTCCAGGACAGATATGGGGTTGGGGGAGGGAGAGGGGACCGCCCGCGCTTGGCAAGTGAATCTCTATATAAAGATCAAAACATGAATAGGATTACTTTCTGGTGTTAATATTTTATTTCTAACTTTGGTTGATAAATCAATGGAAGGTGAACTGCTGGCATTGTCCTGTAATATTATCAAAGTCTACGAGGTCATCAATATTGCAGAACATACAATTAAGCAATTTTGCTACATGCAGGCTCCTTTGAGTTTGCCAGATTAGTTAGGAATTCTGAATCATGTACGCTGCAGATTTGATACGGGGAGTGCTAAATGATGAAGACAAGTAAATATTATTTTATGGACCGGCCACGGTGCCGTCGTGGTTATACCACTGGACATAAGGCTGGCAGGTACAGGGTTTGCAGCTCGATACCGGCTCCATTGGTAGGTTTACGTCGACTACACACACTTCTCTCTCAATAACCACTAACAGTTAACAACTAACCCACTGTCCTGGACAGACAGCCCAGATAGCTGTCCTGGACAGCGTGTTTCAACTTTAATTGGATATAAGCACCAAAATAAGTTGATATAAAATTAAATGTTTTATGGGAGAGTTGCACGTGGACCTCAGCTTTTGCGGGATGGTTCGGACGAACTCCCCCCCACCCCCCCCCCCCCCCCGCCCCCCCCCCCCCCCCCCCCCCCACCCGCCCCCCCCCAAATTAAATACGGGCATTTGTAGCCCGATCCAGGGTCGGTAACGGGCGGGGGTGTTACATGAAAAGATAGTGAATCGTTGATTTAGATCTGCACCGACTGACAGTATGATATATTAAATCGGGGGAAGTCACTCACATTCGACACACAAGAACCACGACGCCCTGCCCATGATCCATCCGTTTGACACACACTCCTGTTACTGTATCCAAAGTAGAAGAAGTTGATAACACAGCTGTAGTTAGCGACGCTGTTCACCGACAATGAATCGTAGGCCACGTGTCCGTTGTCGATTGAAGGAGGTACCGGACACACAACTGAAAATATTTTTAAATGAAGTTTTTGGTGTGTTTTTAACGACCCACTGAGCTTTTTCTCGTTACAGCTGGTGCACCTCGACTGGTATATCAAAGGACGTGGTCTGTGTTATACTGTTTGTGAGATGGTGCATATGACAGATATCTTGCTACTTGAAAACAAATTGTAGCGGGTTTCCTCTCTAAGACAAAACGTCAGAATTACCAAATATTATTTAAAAACAAGAAAAAACATATAGTATTAGAGAGAAAACCCGCTACATTTTTCCATATAATAAGTAGAAAATGATATTTCATATGCACCATCCCCCGGATAGGATAGCACATACCACAGTTTTTGATATGCCAGTCGTGGTGCACTGGCTAGAACGAGAAACAGCCCAATGATTATGAGTCCGCCGACTGAGATCAATCCTAGGCCGACTGCGCGGCTACATCCCGCCCAAGAAAATATCTAATGAACAGTTATCAGCTGTGTAAAGAAAATATTTCTTATACAAAAAATATATGGTGACAAATTAAGTCTTTATTTCATGGATACCATCGTATATTTCGTCACTCACATTCACACACTCACACTAGACACTCAAAGTACACTCACACTACACACACACACACACACACACACACACGCGCGCACGCGCGCACACGCACACACACACACGCACACACACACACACACAACACACATACACACATACACACAAACACAGGAATATTCTGAATCAATAAATTTACGTCACCGAATATACTATCGAAAATACTGCTCTCTCTCTCTCTCTCTCTCTCTCTCTCTCTCTCTCTCTCTCTCTCTCTCTCTCTCTCTCTCTCTCTCTCTCTCTCTCTCTCAACGCTGGAACAATCGTATCTCTATGTCGATTTTCAGATCTCAGTGTACATGATATCTACGTGTATGCACTACTTGAATGATACGCTTATTCTTAGTAATAGTCATGCTATTTGCGAGTGTTTCTATAAGTTATCATGAATTAATGGATCTCATATCATGGCATTCAGTTAATTAGATTCAGCCATTTGTCACACTCGAAAATGGAAAGTAAACGAACACGTATGTATAAGAAAGATGTATTTAAAATATTTAAAGTGGCAGTCGCATAGAGGAAGGAGAAACAAACACCTTAGGAAAAAGAAGAAAATAAAAAGCTGAAGGAAGGAAAGTAAGAACTACTGAGTTAAATGAAGTAAATGCTGAAAGAAAGAAAAGAAAGACAGATAAATACAGAACCCGATCAATACCAATACAGTGTAACGCCGGGTGAGACCACTGTCCATTCGCTTGACAGGTAGAAGTGTTGGATCCACTGACGTAGACATATACGGTTGCACATGCGTAGTGTGTTACCGATAGGTATGTTGTAGTTGTAAATGTTGTAGTTGCTCCAAGTATGGTAATGGGCGTTCCGCAGTCAATCTCTGAAATACGATATTCACGATTTAACGACCTGTCCAAACATCCATTTGATTCTGTCGTGTTCAGCGATACGATTTCGAGTACCATGTCTGTTTTGGCATTTCAAGTTGAAAGCTTGAAATACATTTGTTTTTATTTTATTTATTATACATTTTGAATTATTATTTTATTTTATTATTATTTTGTGTTTATTATTATTATTATTTATTTTAGTGAGAAACAAGTCTTCGCTTGTCAGTTTTATTTTTAATGCAAATGATAGGAATTGAGACACAGTACTGGGGAACATATACTACTCAAAAGAATTTAAGGGTCAGACGATATTTTCCACATTATTTTCTGAATGTCAGTTATATTAGCTAGACCATAATGTCACGCATGGTATTGTTCCATTTTGACGAAAGTGGGTCTAAGCAACCCATAAATGAATTAAAATCCACTGTCATTGACACTGTCGGCTAGTTCTAATGGCGAAAACATGCTTACATTTGCACGTAAATTAGGGCGAAAGCGAAAGGTCTGCTAAGTGCCCATAATTTGCTTTTTCACAAAGTGCTTCATTTGCACGCTTTGCACGTGTATTCCATGTTCCCAATGCTGAATTTCCGTATAATTGGAGCTTGCGTTCGTGTACGGTGCACACTCCAAATTCGACGATGGTACGACTTCAACTGACTATCGAAGATCGAGGAAGGGCTATTGCTTGGCTTCAGGATGGCAATACGCAAAGAAATGTTGCTCTGAGACTTGGTGTCAGTGAGAGTGTCGTTGGCCGGCTGTGGCAACGGTACCAAGCAACGAATTCTGTTCGAAATCGTCCACGTTCGGGAAGACCCCGAAGCACTACAAATAGAGAGGACCGCTACATCACCAATATGGCTCAACGTCAACGCACAACCACTGCACGCCGATTACGTGACAATCTGCGGACTGCGACTGGAACTCGAGTGTCTGATCAAACCATACGCAATCGTCTGAGAGCCAATAATCTACGCTGCCGTCGCCAGGCTGTTCGACCACCACTCCTACTACGTCACAGAACGGCCAGACGTCACTGGTGCACGCTTCATCTGCGGTGGTAACGTGTTCAGTGGGGTCGAGTGATGTTCACTGATGACTCCAGGTTTAGTCTCCAGATCAACGACGGTCGGGTTCGTGTCTACAGACATCCTGGGGAGCGCTTCGCTGACGTTAACGTTAGACAACGTCACCGGTTCGATGGTGGCAGCGTCATGGTGTGGGGCGGCATCTCTATCCACCACAGGACCCCCCTCTATGTGGTGGATGGCAATCTGAATGGAATCCTCTATCTGAATGAGATTATCCGACCGTTGGTTCTCCCAGGCCTTCAGCAGATTGGCGGCGGGGCAGTTCTGCAGTATGACAATGCCAGACCCCACCGCGCCAGGGTGGTAACGGACTTTCTCAGACAACAAGGTATCGCCAGGATTGATTGGCCAGCATATTCGCCTGACTTGGCCCCAATAGAGCACGTCTGGGACGAATTAGGCAGGAGAGTTCGGGATAGCCATGCCCCTCCGGCCAACCTTCATGATCTGGGTCAACTTCTTATGGCAGAGTGGCAGGCCATTCCCCAAGAGTTCTTCAGACGTCTGATCAACAGCATAAGGCAACGATGTGTCGAGTGTATTCGCGCCAGGGGTGGATTCACACACTATTAAACGAATGTTCTAATGTGTAAAATCCATGTTTGACAACCTTCAACTTTGACAGCATGTCATGTGACTTTCTTGTATACAGTGACGTTTATTTGTGTGTTTTTTTTTGTTGTAAATATGGAACAATAAATACTTTTTTTGGTGTAGTTTACATCATCAATCTAATAAACACTGAAACTTATTTGGTTATAAATTTTTGACCCTTAAATTCTTTTGAGTAGTATATATTGATTTAAAAGGACATTCACGAGTTTGCTGCATTATAAGATGTTTCCGACTAATAAAATATTTCTACGATTAAACTTACATATTAAATATATTTTCTTGTTTAGAATATCAATGTCTGTATATTCAATGTGTTTCTGGTCGTCTTAATATTTGTAAGAAGCCCAATCTGGATTTTGTCTTCAAATATTTTAAGAAATAAAATGAAATTTAACCTAGTACACATTTTAGAACGATCAGAAACACGTTTAATATACAGCCACTAATATTTCTTGCAGAAAAAATATATATGTAATTACAATCGTAAAAATGTCTCTCTTAGTCGATAGCATCTTTAAAAAATGTATCAAACTCAGAGATGTCCCTTGAACTTCTAGAATTGATTGAAAACTTATGCTATTGTATATAACCAATTGACATGTTATCTTCTGAGACAGCCTAAACGATAACAATATAACGGTAAAAGTAACAACTCAGACGTAAATGATTCCACACCATGAAATAAAGTTTTCTCTGAGAAATCGTTTTCTCTGTTTAATGTGTTTGTAAACATGTTCAAATATTTGTTTATTGGTATCACCGTTAAACGTGAGTCGATCGTTTAATATCAATTGACGATTAATTGGTTCAAAACGGTTTAGATAATGATAATTGCACGAAGGATCCATAGTAAGACAATAACGATATAGGTCTGCATTTAAAGTTGTATTCTTTCCAGCCAGTGCCGACTGGTGTATCAAAGGCCGTGGTATGTACTACCCTGTCTGTGGGATGGTGCATATAAAAGATCCCTTGCTGCTAATCGAAAATAGTAGACTATGAAGTGGCGACAGCGGGTTTACTCTCCCAATAACTGTACGGTCCTTAACCATATGTCTGACGCCATATAACCGCAAATAAAATGTGTTGAGTGCGTCGTTAAATAAAACATTTCTTTAAAGATGTATAACACTCTAAGACTGGAAACAGATCATGAACCTGATTATTATTTAGATAATACTCAACGAGCTACGGGGCAATACCGTTTATTTTGCACGAGTGAATTGCAAGATAAACGGTATTGCCGAGCAGCGAGTTGGGTATTCTGTGTTTTACCCATTTTCAATATTTTTATGGACGATTTTAGACTCATACAGTTGTTGAAAATAAGTCTGCAAGTTGAGAATAAGCGGCAGCGTGGCGTCATAGCTGTAACGTAAGTTAGTTAGACTTCCACAATTGCAACTATTCTTAGTTAAGCACTGTTTATGAAGTCAGAACCTATCTTACGGAAAAAAAACGTGTGCTTTTTTGTTTCCTTTCCCTGGGGAACGATCACTTTTCTTTCCCCATTTCTCTCGGCCCATATGGGTTGACAACTCCTTTTTATTTCCTGTCAGTCTCCAGGCTTGATTTATGCATTATATTAAATCAAAACCAATTTACAAATTGTTTTATTCTTCTTATTTGTATTTCATTTTTTTATGAGATTTAAGAAACACAAAATGTTGAGGTTGTTTTCTCTAACGACACCACTAGAGCACATTGATTGATTAATCAAGCGGCTATTGGACGTTAAACATTTGGTAATGTTCATATATAGACATATATTTCCATTAGTAGCAAGGGATATTTTATAAGCACCATCCCACAGACAGAATAGCACATACCACGGTCTTTGATACACCAGTATCGGTGCACTGGCTGTAAGGAGAAATAGTCCAGTGGGTCCACCGATGGGAATCGATCCTAGACCGACTATGCATCAAGCGAGCGCTTTGGCTACACCCCACCCCGAAACAGACATAATTTAATTATAAAAAGGTTGGGTATAGGTATTAATATAATAGGAGCATCTGTTGTGGGTTATTCGTGGATCTGATCCTGATCATCAAAATATGTGTTAGGAAAAAAACAGATTTACGCGCACAACACGCGAACAAAAATATCGTTCACGCTATTTCCAGATCTCTCTGTACCTTGAGTATAACTTAAGTAGGGGTATGTGCTCATTGAATATTAGACTTGTTCTTATTCATGATTTTTGCAAGTGTGATTATATTTGATGTACCTGTCATGGTGCACTGGCTGGGGCGAGAAATAGCCAAATGGGCCCACCGACGGGAATCGATCCTAGATCGATCGCGCAGCGAGCGAGCGCTGTACCACTGGACTAAGTCCCGCCCCGAGAAGTACAGAACACGAGTAATACCTGTACATATTAACGCCGGGTCAGACCACTGTCCATTCGCCTGACAGGAAGAAGTGTTTAATCCACTGACGTAGACATAGCCGTTGGCGCATGCGTAGTGTACTACAGATTGGTATGTTGTATCCACAGATGTTACAGATGCTCCAAGTATAGTACTGGGCGTTCCGCAGTCAATCTCTGAAATAATGCATTCACGAATTAGCGACTATGTCCAAACATCCCTTTGATTCTGTCTTTTGTAAAGATAATATACTCTTCAAAAGAAGAAACGCAAAACCACATTGTCGTAACATTTGGAGAATTGATTTCATTATTGAATGGTGAGTCCGATAATTACCAAATGTTGCAGGATTGTTCACAATTCACTCTAGTCCATTGTGAGTAAGTGATAGGACACACCACCAAGGTCAAGGTCATCTGGAGTCAATACCGGGTGTGGTCTCCGCGTGTGTTGACAACTGCCTGGCACCGCCTGCCCATTGAAGCAACCAGAGTACGGATGACGTCCCGGGGGATGGTGGCCCACTCGGCCTGCAAGGCTGCTGCCAGCTCGGGCAGGGTCTGGGGCTGTGGTTGTCGCTGTCGGAGGCGTCGGTCCAACTCGTCCCATAGATGCTCAATTGGGTTCAAATCCGGTGATATCGATGGCCAAGGAAGGACATTAATGTTGTTGTTCTGTAAGAAAGCCGTTGTGAGACGTGCTGTGTGAGGCCTGGCGTTGTCATGTTGGAACACTGCGTTGGCGTTGGCCATAACTGGAACGATGTGTGGCCGGAGGATCTGGTCAATGTAGCCCTGTGCATTCAGGTTGCCCTGCACGTGGACCAGGTCAGTTCTGCCAGTGTGTGAGATGGCTGCCCACACCATGACACTACCCCGGCCGAATCTGTCCACTTCCTGCACGCAGTTTGCCGCATAACGTTCACCACGACGCCTATACACGCGACATCTTCCATCATGACGTCGGAGCAGAAATCGGGACTCGTCACTGAACCACACCTGTCTCCATCGCAGTTGAGGCCATTGTCGATGAATCTGGCACCACTGCAGTCGGAGTCGACGGTGTTGTGGTGTTAAGATGACACCTCGAACTGGACGTCTGGCACGAATTCCTACCTCACGTAGGCGGTTCCGTACGGTCTGGTCGGATATCCTGCGCAAACCTGGTATTGCTGCGGCTGTGGAGGTGGCAGTAGTCAATCGTTCCCGAAGGTGGCGTACCCGGATGTAGCGGTCCTGCCCGGGGGTAGTGACCCGTGGTCGACCGGATCTAGGGAGGTCACGTGTTGATCCATGTTGCTGGTAACGGTCCCACAGTCTGGAGATGGTGCTTGGGGACACATGGAATGCCCTGGCAACGGCCGTTCTGGATTCGCCTGCGTCTAGTCGGCCGATGGCATTGTTTCTCTGCGGTTCACTGAGACGTGGCATGTCCTGGATTGTCAACTGTCGGCCAGATACAGAGGCCAGGCAAGCGAACACCCTGCACTTTTATACTGTCGGTGTTCATGTTGCACGTGCAGACAACGCACGTGCAGTGGTGACATGGTTTGCACGTGGCTGCGTTTTTGCGAATATTCACATTTTGGAACTTTATTGTACAGTAGCTGCGTTTTATCGAATGTAACCGTGGGAATGTGTTTGGGACATGCAATGACCTTATATTCACAAAGCATGAACCGGTAGGAAACATAAAATCGGAGTTATAACCCATTTGTACCCTTTTGCGTTTCTTTTTTTCAAGAGTATATTACGAGTGCCATAACTGTTTTAGCATTTGCATATAAAGACTCCAAATTCAGTTTGGCTGAGAAGCAATCTTTGCTTATCAGTTGTATTTTTGAAGCAAAGGCTAAGAAGGAAGAAATTGTTTTATTTAACGACGCACTCAACACATTTTATTTACGGTTATATGGCATCGGACATATGGTTAAGGACGACACCGATAGTGAGAGAGGAAACCCGCTGTCGCCACTTCATGGGCTACTCTTTACGATTAGCAGCACGGGATCTTTTATATGCAAAATCCTACAAACAGGATTGTACATACCACGGCCTTTGTTACACCAGTTGTGGAACACTGGCTGGAACGAGAAATAGCCCAATGGGCCCACCGACAGGGATCGATCCTGGACATCAGCCGAGCGCTGTACCACTGAGCTACGTTACGCACCACCCCACCCTCCCCCACCTCCCACCCCACCCCCAAACGCTAAGAATGCTGAAGCATTTTGTTTTAGTACATATTTTAATTTCAATTATATGGTTGTATAATAGTCTATGATAGACAATAGATGCGTCTGATAAACCTGTTTATCAGAAAGCATTGTTTATTTTAGGATGCAACTGCCTCTTATTAACTTGATATATGAAATTATATTAAATCAAAACCAAATTACAAATTGTTTTCTTCTTATCGTTATTTCATTTTATGAAATTTATGAAACAGACGAAATTCAAATACCATATGGTTGGATGTTTGCTTAAGAATTTGTATTAGTAAAAGTTTGTTTTGTTTAACGAGACCACTAGAACATATCGATGCATTAAATCATCGGCTATTGGATGCCAAACATTTGGTCATTTTAACATTTAATCTTACAGAGGAAACCCACTACACGCTTCCATTAGCAGCAAGGTATATTTCATATGAACCATCCCCATAGACAGGACAGCACATACCACGGTTTTTTGATGTGCTAGTCGTGGTGCACTGGCTGGAAGGAGAAATAACCCAATGGGCCCACCGACGGGGATCGATCCTAAACCGACCACACATCAAGCGAGCGCATTACCACTGGGCGTCAGTAATGCGCGAAGACAAATATCATTCTGGCAAGTTTCAGATCAGTTTGAATGATACGATTGTGTAGATTGTCCGTACTCACATCGATGAAATCTACGAGTGCAACTGTACGATACAATTTGAATCAATCGATCGTACTGCAAGATATTATTGAATTAAGACCCAACAATTTAATTAATACAATCTACAAATGGAAAGAAAACAGCATGTATTAAAAAAGCATGTATTTAAAACATTTGAAGGGCCAATCCTATCAAAAATCCTTAAATACTCCTGTCACGGGGATTCTATAATACCCGTAACTGAATAAAACACGATTATCAAAATATCTCTCCTAACTATATATCTATTAGATCTCTCTGTAACAGGCAGTTCAAAACCGCTTTGGCTCGTCTCTAGGTATGATCAGAGATACGATCTTATATAAAGTATATGTAATTATAGCACGTTTAGTTCACTAGAAAACACAACAAAAACACAATACACTTTGGAATCTGTATTAACCTACGCTGACAAATGTACTGCCGCAGTAGTTAATTAATAACAACAATAATAACAACCCAGAACTGATCACTTAATTAGATAATCTCTAGGTGTCTAGTTTACACAATATGCTAATCACTTGACCGTGACACAACACCCACACGTGTGATAATTGAGAAACGCTTCTAGGGGAACTTAATTAATAAAGGAATTACAACACTATTCCTAACTGGTTAATTTTTAATTAACCCTAACTACTCATTCAATAACCTTGTAATACAGAATTAATACTGGTACCTATCACAATAAAGACAATAACCTACAGTTTACCTAGGTCTTCTAGGATGACTGGCTAAGCTTTATATTACCAAATACTCGTATAATGTTAGAACAAAAAGTCTACGATTTACTTCGTCAGATGACCGAAGACACTGTCTAAAGAATATTGGTATAATACAGTATTAAAATATTAAAAGTCACATCAATCACATCAAGGTTATACAACAGAGCAGAAATAATATATATTTACCAAAGTCCAAACGGACTACGTTCCCGGGAAGCCTTCCTTTTTGGTTCTCTGAGATATCTCTCAACCCTAGCTATTTATTATAAAACCAGAATATCGCCTGGGGGTACAAGGCGGTCCTCCCCCTATCATCTGATATTCCACCTCTCCCAGAGTCGGTATATTTCTCTCTGATCGTCAGTCTGGCTGTCGCCAATCCGCGACCAATTCCCTGGCCATAAACAGCACTACCGGAGATATTACGTAACTACTAGCCACATGGCCTCCACACCTGCTCTGGGTGTGTATTAGAAAAGCTCGATGACCGTCGCGCAGAAGTATTACGTAACAAGTTGCCCACCTGGCTAAGTGCAATTTGGAACTGCGCACGGCCTTCTAAAACAATTAATATCGCCACAGGCGAAAACAAATTAAGAGCATGTGCCGTCACAACAAAATAAAAACAAATGCCGAAATAAAAAAAAATTACTTTTATTTAACGACACCACTAGAGCACATTAATGTATTAATTATCGGCTATTGGATGACAAACATTTGGTAATTTTCAGATACAATCTAAGAGAGGAAACCCGCTACATTTTTTCCATTAGTACCAAGGGATATTTTATATGCACCATCCCACACAGACAGTACAGTACATGCCACTGTTTTTGATGTACCAGTTGCGGTGCACTGGCTGGAACGAGACATCAATAACCCAATGGTTCCACCGACGGGGATCGAACCTAAACCAACCACACATCAAGCGAGCGCTTTACCACTGGGCTACATTCCAACCCTTAACGGAGCAAACAATTAATGAATTAAATAAACTAAATGCCGAAGGAACGAAACAAGAAAGAGAAATACAGAACACGAGTAATACCTGTACAGTCTAACGCTGGGTCAGACCACTGTCCATTCGCTTGACAGGAAGAAGTATTTAATCCACTGACGTAAACATATCCGGTTGCACATGCGTAGTTTGTTACTGATTGGTATGTTGTAGCTGAAGCTGTCTCAGATGCTCCAGGTATGGTAATGGGCGCCCCGCAGTCAATCTCTGAAATAAGATGTTCTTGAGAAAGCGACCTTGTCCAAACGTCCCTTGGATTCTGTTTGTGTGGCGATACTATTTCGAGTACGATATAAAATGTATGTTTATGAAAGTTCAAAATTCATGTTTGTGTGGCATGCAATCTTTTCTTCTCAATTTTATTTTTGAAGCAAACGCTAAGAATTGAGTAGGATTTCTGGAGTACATGTATTGACTTCAATTCTATGGTTGTATAATACTCTATGAAGGAAAATAAATGTTGCTTATGTAATTGTTTTATTCTTCATATTTACTCTATTTTAGAGATTTAAGAAATTGTAAACAGTCAAATATGATAAGGTTAGGTGCAGGTGTTCACATAACAGGGACGTAGACCAGTGGTAAAGCGCTCACTTGGATCGATCTACGTCGGTGGTCCCATTGGGCTATTTCTCATTCCAGCCAGTGCACCACGATGCATGGTGCATATAACAGATCCCTTGCTACTAATGAAAACATGTAGCGGGTTTCCTCTCTAAGATTGTATGTCAAAATCACGAAATGTTTGACATCCAGTAGCCGATGATTAATAAATAAATGCACTCTAGTGGTGTCGTTAAACAAAACAAACTTTTAAGAGGCGCGTGTGCGATGAATAGTTCCGGAATTTGTATCCTATCCTGCCCTAAACTTAACATGTGAACAAAATATGGAGTAAGTAAAATCAGACTTGGCCGTGCAACGCGCGAACAAAAATATCATTATCACACTTTTTTTCTTGCACACCCGTTAGTGAGAAAATCATGCGTTATTCTTGATAACACATGGGTTGTTTACAAACGTACGTGTGTAAACAAGTTCAAGACATACGACTGGCTGCTCCTAGGTGATGACCATGTCACCAGTGACATGCATCCAATGAAAAACAACACGGTGGAAATAGATTACACTGTGACGCATAATTAACCTGACAATCATGTGTCTGTGACGCGTAAGTTAGCTACAAGCGCAACGGCTGTAAATAATTTTTAGTCAAAAAAGATGTTAAAAATTGCTTAAAACCAAAGGTGTTTTTTTTTTTTTGAGGATATGTAAGAAATAGAATAATACATTCGTGTCCGTTAGATACCAGTATCTCACAACTCATTGTTTAAAAACGGATCAAACTTGCTTTCGCTCGTTACATACATTTTAAAACAACTGGCGATATAAATGGTATCTAACTCACATATATAGTATTCTCTGTTTACCTCTATGTATATGAAGTCTAAATGTATGAGCTGATTGAACGATACACATGTTCTTGTTAATATTCATTATATTGGGTTGGAGGGGCGGGATCTAGCCCAGTAGTAAAGCGCTCGTTTGATGCGCGGTCGGTTTGGGATCAATCCCCGTCAGTGGTCCCATTGGGCTATTTATCATTACTGAGCTCGTGATTCTGTTCTATTTTAATTTGATTCTGTTCTAAAATACTCCTCAGAGGTTTTTAATGTTGCACGCACTATCTAAAACCCTCCACTCTCCCCCTGCTGTTTTATTAACTGCAGACCATATATTTTCTTAGTGGTAAAGTCCTCGCTTGATGCGCGGTCGGTTTAGGATCGATCCCCGTCGGTAGCCACATTGGGCTATTTCTCATTCCAGCCAGTGCACCGCAACTGGTATACGAAAGGCCGTGGTATGTGATATTCGGTCTGTGTGATGATGCATATAAATTTCCCTTGCTACAAATGGAAACCGATATAGCGGGTTATCTCTCTTAGACAGTATGTCAAAATTACCAATGTTTGACATCCAATACCCGATGATTAAAATTCAATGTGCTTCAGTGGGGTAATTGAACAAAACAAACTTTATTGGGTTCGGTTGAATTGGATAACATATTAACGTGCCTATAATTAAGATTCAATCATGTCTCTCCCGTGTGTGTGTAACCGGCCTTGGTGGCGCAGAGGTTAAGCCATCGGACTACGACCATATGGTTGACGTCCAATAGCCGATTATAAGATTAAATATCAATGTGTTCTAGTGGCGTCGTTAAATAATCCCGTGTGTGTGTGTGTGGGGAGGGGGGTTGAACATGTGCAGAATTTTGATTGAATAAAACGTTAACAAGTCAAAAATAATAAAAACAATTGACTGCTCGACCGACAGTTTTTTTTATATATAATTTGGAACATTTTAGGACAGTCCAAAAATAAACACGAGAAAGAAGAAAGGATCGATACATTTAATAATGTTAAAAAAAGAAAGTAATTTCGACATAAAATCTGAACGAAGGCCTACAAATTTAAAGTCTTATCTATATGTCTACGTGTGTGGCCTCATTAAGGCCGATGAGGTGCACAGTTTGTAGGGACGAGATGGGTTGCATCCCGTCAGGAAAACCCTAATAGTGGCAGTCATTACGATGTGTGAGGTGTAGTGTTGTGCTGAAATACATATCTTGGGAAGCCAGATCCGTCTGAATGAGAGAGAGAGAGAGAGAGAGAGAGAGAGAGAGAGAGAGAGAGAGAGAGAGAGAGAGAGAGAGAGAGAGAGAGAGAGAGAGACATACAGACACAGAGACAGAAACAGCGAGAGAGTATCAGACTAGGGTATAGTCCAGTCGTCATTGGTTGGTATAGTGGTGCGCACGGGCCTGGCACCGAAGGATACAAGATGGTATCAATATAAAACAAAGTAACGTCTAGAACAGAGTAGTAGGGGTCGACCCCTCCTTTTTCTATTTCTTCTTAGAGTAGGGCGGTTAACCTTCCAGTGCTGCTAGGACATACTCGGATATGTAGAGACTAAACACGAACAACTGTTGTGTTCTGCGGACTATTATACTTCCAAATGTGACTATAAGATATAATTTTAACTGCACTAAATTATTGAATCATATCCAACCATTTGTTTTACTCCAAAAGTGAAAAACAAACAGAACATATATTCATACAACATGTATATACAATATTTAAAGAGGCACTCCCAACGAAAAAGGAGAAGGAAACACATGAAAGAAAAAGAAAGAAAAAAATGCTGAAAAGAAAGAATAAATCAAATGAAGAAACCAAATAATAGAGAAACAAGAAAGAAGTATAAATACAGAATAGCAGTAATACCTGTACACTGTAACGCCGGGTCAGACCACCGTCCATTCGCTTGACAGGAAGAAATGTTTGACCCACTGACGTAAACATAGCCGGTTGCGCATACGTAGTCTGCTACAGATTGGTATGTTGTAGCCGTAGTTGTCGCAATTACCCCAATTATGGTACTGGGCGCTCCGCAGTCAATTTCTGAAATAAAATCTTCACAAATTAGCGACCTTTTCCAAACATCTCTTTGATTGGATGATACGCTTGTTCTCATTACTATTCATGACACTTGCAAGTGTGTCTGTTAAATATCATTTGAATTGACTGATCGTACTGCAAGAAATTACTGAATTAAATCCAACCACATGCTACACTACAAAAAGCAGAAAGAAAAAAATACTCATATTTGTAAAACATGTAATATAATTTAAAATGTTTAAAGGGGCAGTCCCATTGAGAATGGAGACTGTAAAACATTAGAGAAAAGGGGAAATTCCCAAATAAAGAACTGTTGAATTAAATAACCTTAATGCAGAAATAAACCAGATAGAGAAAGAAAAAAGAAAGAAACAAATGTAAATACAGAACACCAGTAATACCTGTACATATTAACGCCGGATCAGACCATTGTCCATTCGCCTGACAGGAAGAAGTGTTGGATCCACTGACGTAAACATAGCCGGTTGAGCATGCGTAGTCTGCTACAGATTGGTATGTTGTATCCACAGATGTTACAGATGATCCGAGTATGGTACTGGGCGATCCGCAGTCAATCTCTGAAAGAAGAGTTTCATGAAGTAGCGACTTGTCCAAACATTCCTTTGAATCTGTCTTGTGCAGATATCAGATTTGTCGATTAAATTCAAAGCTCGAAATCTTTTCTTTTTTTTAAAGATATAATCTCAAGTGTTTTGAAGAACATAATATATATATACATATGTTCTTCAAAAAAGTAGGGGAACTCTAAAACGAATTTACAATTGCCAAAACTGTAAGTCATATTAGCTGTGGGGAATGGTTATATGATAATAGTCAATTAATTGGGCAAACATTACAACCGGTAGTAAGCAAGTTAAGCAATGAATTCAATATTTAATTAAATCGTCCTCTTAATAAGAGGTAGACAGACAGACAAATAGACAGACACGCAAACAGACAGACAAATGGGGAAAAAAACCGCCTTCTAAACAGCAGGCGAGAAGAAGATAGTAACATAAACGAAAGAGTGGCGGATTAAAGGAAATGACTGAAATGGAGAGTGGAACGGAAGAGAAATAATAATACGGTTTTTTTGTTTTGTTTTTTAAATTTAAGAACACCACTAGAGCACACTGATTTATTAATCATCGGCTATTTGATGTCAAACATTTGTTAATTTTGACATATAGTTTCATGGAGGAAATCAGCCACGTTTTTCCATTAGTAGCAAGATATAGTTTGTATCCACCATCCCACAGGCAGGGTAGCACATGCCACGATATTTGATATATCAGTCGTGGTGCACTGGCTGGAACGATAAATAGTCAATGGGCCCACTGACGAGGATGGATCCCAGACCGCCCGCACAGCAAGCTACCGCTTTACCACTTGGCTACTTTCCGTCATGGGAGAAAAAATGTTGATGAAAAACACACACGGTTAAAACAGACAAAAACCGAATTAGAGTAGGAAGGGGAGAGATTATGCACGTAGAAAGTGAAAATCACATTGAGACAGAGAAATGTTCTATATTGATATCTTTCCTTCTACCTGTACAGTTTAACGCTGGATCAGACCACTGTCCATTTGATTGACACGTTGAAGTGTTGGATCCACTGACGTAGATATAACCAGTTTTACACGTGTAGTCCGCTGTTGTCGGGAATATCGTGGAGGAATAGGAAACATCTGACCAAGATATAGAACTGGGTGCACTGCAGTCAACGCCTTCGAATAATAATAATAATAATAATAATAATAATAATATTAATAATAATAATAATAATGAGACTACTACTATTAATGGTAGGAGTTTCCTTTGGCACTGTCACGTATAAAGAACATTATAAATACTTATCATAGAGAGTTAGGGTTAGGGTTAGGGTTAGTGACAGTGCCAAAGGAAAGTCCTTCCCTATTAATATTGATAATAATGATGATAATTGCAATATTGATAATAATAATGATAATGTTACTATTAATACTACTAGTAGTATTGCCACAACCACTACTACTGATAATAAAAAAAAAATAATAATAATAAAAAAAAAAAAATAAAAAAATAATAACAACAACAACTATAATAACAATATTAATAACAATAACAATCAATCTAAAGCACACACCCGTAAAGTTAATCATGGATGTTGTTTATTGTAAAAATAACTCGAACTGACTATACCTGTACAGTCTAACTCCGGATCAGACCACTGTCCATTTGTTTGGCATGCTGAAGAGTTTGACCCGCTGACGTAAACATATCCAGTTTTACACGTGTAACTTGCTACGGACGGGAATATCGTGTTGGAATACGTAACATCGGCTTCTGGTATGTTGATAGGCGTTCCACAGTCAGTACCTAAAATTGTTTCGGTTTGTTGTTGTTTTTTAAATAAAAGACTACAATTATTTACACCAAGAAGCTAGCAGATATATCTAAATTAAATGGTAATATATACAAATAGCATTTTAAATAGTATAACCATTAACTAGTTTTCTAGACGAATTATAAAACAATAATAATAATAATAATAATAATAATAATAATAAAAGAGAGGAAAAAATGGCAGATGAAAGGAAATGACTGAAATGGAGAGTGGGACGGAAGAGAAAGGGTTGGTGAAAAACACGCAAGGTCAAAATAGAAAACAGAAAAAAAGATTTAGAGAATGAAGGGGAGAGTAAAACGTTTGTTTATTTAACGACGCCACTTGAGCACATTGATTTTTTATCTTATCATCGGCTATTGGTCGTCAAACATATGGTCATTCTGACACTGTTTTTTTTAGAGGAAACCCTCTGTCGCCACATAGGCTACTCTTTTACGACAGGCAGCAAGGGATCTTTTATTTTCGCTTTCCACAGGCAGGATAGCACAAACCATGACCTTTGTTGAATCAGTTATGGATCAGTGGTCGGTGCAAGTGGTTTACACCTACCTATTGAGCCTTGCGAAGCACTCACTCAGGGTTTGGAGTCGGTATCTGGATTAAAAATCCCATGCCTCCACTGGGATCCGAACCCAGTACCTACCAGCCTGTAGACCGATGGTCTAACCACGACGCCACCGAGGCCGGATGAAAAGGAGAAAGAGAAACGCTATCAGAGACCGACTCAGAAAGAAAGAAAGAAAGAAAGAAAGAAAGAAATGTTTTATTTAACGATGCACTCAAATTTTTTTATTTACGGTTATATGGCGTCAGACATATGTTTAAGGACCACACAGATTTTGAGAGGAAACCCGCTGTCGCCACTTCATGGGCTACTCTTCCGATTAGCAGCAAGGGATAGCACAAACCATGGCCTTTGTTGAACCAGTTATGGATCACTGGTCGGTGCAAGTGGTTTACACCTACCCATAGAGCCTTGCGGAGCACTCACTCAGATGATGATGATGATTATGATGATGATGATGATGATAATAATAATATTAATAATAACAACACATTTCAAAATAATATTTTGTGTTTTTGTGCATAGAACATCTCTTTATATATTTTACTTGACTATTAGGTTTCTATGATTTTAACGAAAACCGGATTTAAAAAAACAACAACAACATATTGTAGAATACTTCAAGAGACTACCCTCCCCCCCCCCCCCCCCCCCCCCCAGTCAGGGCTTTAGACCTCACTGATTCGGTCGCAACATACTGATTGCCTGTTCTGAGCATACCAGGATATTTTTAGTGATATCGATGTATCCATTGGTAAAGAGTTGTACACGGAAAGAAATGCATTTCAAGTTATTTTAATCTAAGTACAGCTTAACATTCTTTTGATTTGAGGTTATCCTGTTTGTACTTAATCTGGGCTTGCTTCTTCTTCTCTTTTTTTTTTTTTGGGGGGGGGGCGGTACCTAGCCCAGTGGTAAATCGCTCGCTCGATGCGCGGTCGGTCTGGGATCGATCCCCGTCCGTGGGCCCATTGGGCTTTTTCTCGCTCCAGCCAGTGCACCACGACTGGTATATCAAAGGTCGTGGTATGTACTACCCTCTCTGTGGGATGGTGCATATAAAAGATCCATTGCTGCTAATCAAAAAGAGTAGCCCACGAAGTGGCGATAGCGGGTTTCCTCTCTCAATCTGTGTGGTCTGTAACCAAATGTCTGACGCCATATAACCGTAAATAAAAATGTGTTGAGTGCGCCGTCAAATAAAGTATTTCCTTCCTTCCTTCCTTTGTGTGTGTGTGGGGGGTGGGGGGTGGGAATAGGGGTGCCAAACTGGTTTGTGTTTTTGCCCGAACAGCCACATATGACTGTCAAGGAATTACTACGCATGTGTACGTGAATTACAACTAATTTTGCGCATACATTGATGGTAATACATGGTATAAAGTCTTCATGTTAGCACATTCTCCCCAAATACATCCAAGGAGGGGAGGGAGTTGTCCTCACCCCCCCCCCCCCCCACCCCCTCCCTGCCACTTCGTGTATGCACTTCGCAATGCAGAATGGAGGTGGACTGTTTCTATTACTATTCCCCAGGTGTTTCGTCGATAAGAAGACTGCCACGCTCAGGATATTTTACCAAAGACTGGTTTAATAATTAAAACTTACACAGGACAGAGATAAAAAAACAACCCCAAAAGCCTGATGTGTCTTTAGAGAGATAAAGGCTTCAGACATATGGTTAAGGACCACACAAATTTTGACAGGAAACCCGCTGTCGCCACTACATGGGCTACTCTTCCGATTAGCAGCAAGGGATCTTTTATTTGCGCTTCCCACAGGCAGGATAGCACAAACTATGGCCTTTGTTGAACCAGTTATGGATCACTGGTCAGTGCAAGTGGTTTACACCTACCCATTGAGCCTTGCGGAGCACTCACTCAGGGTTTGGAGGCTGTATCTGGATTAAATATCCCATGCCTCGACTGGGATCCGAACCCAGTACCTACCAGCCTACCACGACACCACCGAGTCCGGTTACGAACTTGTAAGACAACGTGGTAAAGCTACACAGAATATTTGAATTCAGTATCTCGAGGCAGAGGGAAGGAAGAAGAATGAAATGTTTTATTTAACGACGAACTCAACACATTTTATTTACGGTTATATGGCGTCGGAATCTTGAGGCATTACGAAACAAAAGTCCTGAAACAAGGGTTATAACAATGTCAAAAAATTGGTAAATCGATATAAATGCCCAACTTGCGTTGTAACGGTACATGATAAAGCCATTCACAAAATTCCAGCGCAAGGCATTGTGAAAACAAACATGCAGAAAATTATATGTGGGACAGATGGACACAAGGACGAGGTGAAACCTTTAGTAGGGGCGGCGCAGACGGTACGGCCGGTACGGTCATGGCCGTACCACTTTTCAAATACCACTTTTGTGTGTGTATGGGTTATATTTGTTACATGTGTGAAAATGTCCTTATAAGTAATTTGAAAGGCGAGTCTGGCAACCACGAGCCGTACCACTATTTTATAAACATTTAACGAAATTGTCACGTTGCCTAGCAGGATATGTATTATATACTAGGTGGTGTGAGGATACACCTACCTCACGATACGATACGTATCACGATACTTAGCCGACGATACATAGCCCACGATGCGATACTCATCACGATACCTGATTCACGTAGTTTTCTCAGTAAAACGAGCATTTGAAGCTTAGGTGAAGTAATTTCCAAATAAGAAATAAATTAAAAATAAAGTTTGTTATAATTAACGACACCCCTAGAGCACATTAGTTATTAATCATCTACTACTGGATGTCAAATATTTGGTAATTTTGACATAAAGTCTTAGAGAGGAAACTCGCTATATTATTACTGAAATTTGTTGACAACTATAAATATCTAGGTCATATCATATGCAAAAACATGAAAGACGATAAAGACATTAAACGACAGTATAGAGCCCTTTGTGTACGTGCAAACATGTTGTTGCGGCGATTTGCAAAATGTTCAGAATCTGTTAAAACACAATTATTTGTGAGTTATTGTAGTAATTTGTACGCGGGTGCATTATGGGTGAAATTTAAGCAGGATACCATGAAAGATCTTAACATATGTTATAATAATGCATACCGATGGATGATCGGACAACGACGACCATACAGTGCCAGCAAGATGTTTGTCAGTCATCGAGTAAAAAGCTTTGGCGCTTTACTTCGCTCAACAGCATATTCGCTGAAGAGCAGAATCGAAACAACTTCAAACGACCTACTTGCCCACCTGCGGTGTACAACTGTGTACGTCAAATCTGTATGTGTAAATCGCTGGCACAAGCTGCTGTATATTATGTAATCAGTTTTGTATGTGATGTTTATATATGTTCTATGGATCTCTGATCTGAAATAAAAATCTATTATTATTATATTATTATTATTCCTTTAGTAGTGAGGAATATTTTATATGCACCATCCTACAGACAGGATAGCATATACCACAGCCGTTGATATACCAGTCGTGGTGCATGGCTTGAACGTCAAATATATCAATAGGCCTACCGACGTGGATCAATCCTAGAGCGACCGACACTGAATAAACGCAGTTTTAATGTGAAAACACATCACACAGACATACTGACATCAGCGGGCTGGGCGTAGCCCAGTGGTAAAGCACTCGCTCGATGAGCGGTCGGCGTGAAATCGATCCCCATCGGTGGCCCCATTGCGCTATCTTTCGTTCCAGCCAGTGCACCACGACTGGTATATCAAAGGCCGTGGCATGTACTACCCTGTCTGTGGGATGGTGCATACAAAAGATCCCTTGCTGCTAATCGAAAATAGTAGACCATGAAGTGGCGACAGCGGGTTTCGTTTCTCAAAATCTGTACGGTCCTTAACCATATGTCTGACGCCATATAACCGTAAACAAAATGGGTTGAGTGCGTCGTTAAATAAAACATTTCTTTAAAGTTGTATAATACTCTAAGATTGGAGACAGAAGCAGATCATCGGAGGTCGGACTCTGGATGGGCGTGTTCGAAACCCTAGTGGTATATGGGCACGTAAAATGGTTATATATCTATCTATCTGTGGGATGGTACATATAAAAGATCCCTTGTTGCTAATTGAAATGAGTAGCCCATGAAGTGGAGACAGCTGGTTTTCTCTACCAATATATGTGTGGTCCGTAACCATATGTGTGACGACATATAACCGTAAAAATGTGTTGAGTGCGTCATTAAATAAAACATTTATTTCTCTTCTTTGTTTTTCTATTGACATCAGCAGGCTCATATTCTCTGTTCACTTCGCTGCTTTTATTTGAGGGAAATACCTTGCCAATACGAACGTCTCAATACGAATTGGTGTTGGTAAATCAATACGAAATTACAATAGGAATATAATTATATATACACATCGTTGCTTAACTATTGTAGCCAGTATGAAAGATTTCATATCTTAGACATGTTTTAAGAACCGTTGAAATATCTACGAATCCTACCACGTTCAACAGGGTAACCGAGTAATTGATTTTGTATTAAGAGTGGAGCTGTTTCCGAATTTCAGAGATTAATTTCAGTGATTAAAGCTTCATAAAACACGGTACCGTGAAATAAAGGAATTCCGATTTACTGGGGGTCCGATTTAGGAAGGAAATGTTATATTTAAGGACGCAATCAACACATTTTATTTACGGTTATATGGCGTCGAACATATACTGAAGGACCACAAAGATATTGATAGAGGAAACCCGCTGTCGCTACTTCATGTGCTACTCTTTACGATTAGCAGCAAGGAATTTTTTATATGCACCATCCGATAGACAGGATAGCACATACCACTGCCTTTGATGTACCAGTCGTTCTGCACTGGCTGGAGCGAGAACTAGTCCAATGAGCCCGCTGACGGGATTCGATCCCAAACCGACCGCGCATCAAGCGAGCGCTTTACCACTGGGCTACGTCTCGCCCCGGGGTCCGGTTTAGAGACGTTTCACTATATACATTGGAAAGTATACTGAAAATATTCAGATATCAAACATGTTGGTAAAAAATACCTGTGCAGGTCAAAATCAGGTCAGACCACTGTCCATTTGCTTGACACGTTGAAGAGTTGGATCCACTGACGTAATCATATCCAGGTTTACAAGTGTAACTAGCTACTGACAGAAATATTGTTGAGGAATACGTCAGATCGGCTCCGGCTATATCATTAGGTATCCCACAGTCGATTCCTAAAACGCATGTAAAACAGGGAATGTATTTATAAGACAAAATAATAATGATGATACTTGAAAAACAAACTTTCATGAATTTCTAATGACCTATAGTCCGTCCCAGAGGGAGCCCATTTTCCATACTATGGAATTTACTACAAGTTATTATTTCTGAGCCGATATTTTCTGTGCCGAAATTATGATGGTACTATTTGAAAAAAACAAAACCTTAATGAATCTCTAATGATGTACAGTTCTTCCGATAGGGAGCCCCTTTTTCGTACTATGGAATTTACTACAAGTTGTTTATTTCTGAGCCGGTGTTTTCTAAACTGCACACATACATAGTAAAAACAAATTGTAATTTCGAAAACACTTTTACTTTGTTTGTTACGTCAAACTAAACTGAAATTATTTATTTATCAAAAAAATAAAATAAGAAAAACAAAACAAAACATTGTTTATTGGATGATTATTATAGTAATAATGTGTTTTATTACATTACATGTATGTACTGATATTGATATTACAGGTACATATTAATACATTGGTGAAACATATACTAATCTTATTCTGCGTTAGGCTTAAATAAACTTGTATTGCAGACAACTACAACACTACTTGAATGTTTTGCTAAACGTGTTACAACAATACTACCTGTACAGTTTAATGCCGGGTCAGACCACTGTCCATTAGCTTGACATGTCGAAGACTTGGACCCACTGACGTAAACATATCCAGATGCACACGTGTAGATCGCGTCAGATGGAAAAATAGTAGACGTGTATGTCAGGTCAGCTCCAGGTATAGTATATGGAACTCCACATTCTATTCCTGAATATAATTTGAAAAAAAAAAAAAAAAAAAAAAAAAAAAAAAAAAAAAAAATATATATATATATATATATATATATATATATATATATATATATATATATATATATATATATATATATATATAACATAGTAGTAGTGGTGGTGCTGGTGGTGCTGGTGGTGCTGGTGGTAGTAGTAGTAGTAGTCGTAGTAGTAGTAGAGTAGCACTAATAATAACAAGTAGTAGTGGTGGTGGTAGTAGTACTAGTAGTAGTAGTAGTAGTAGTAGTAGTAGTAGTAGTAGTAGTAGTAGTAGTAGTAGTAGTAGTAGTAGTAGTAGTAGTATATATATATATATATATATATATATATATATATATAGTATAATAGTAGTGGTGGTGCTGGTGGTGCTGGTGCTGGTGCTGGTGGTAGTAGTAGTAGTAGTAGTAGTAGTAGTAGTAGTAGTAGTAGTAGTAGAGGTATATATATATATATATATATATATATATATATATATATATATATATATATATATATATATATATATATATATATAATAATAGTAGTAGTGGTGGTGCTGGTGGTGCTGGTGGTGCTGGTGCTGGTGCTAGTAGTAGTAGTAGTAGTAGTAGTAGTAGTAGTGGTACAGTAGCACTAATAATAACAAGTAGTAGTGGTGGTGGTGGTGGTAGTAGTAGTAGTAGTGGTACAGTAGCACTAATAATAACAAGTAGTAGTGGTGGTGGTGGTGGTAGTAGTAGTAGTAGTAGTAGTATATATATATATATATATATATATATATATAATAGTAGTAGTGGTGGTGCTGGTGGTGCTGGTGGTGGTGCTGGTGGTAGTAGTAGTAGTAGTAGTAGTAGTAGTAGAGTAGCACTAATAATAACAAGTAGTAGTGGTGGTAGTAGTAGTAGTAGTAGTAGTAGTAGTAGTAGTAGTAGTAGTAGTAGTAATTGTAGTAGTAGTAGTAGTAGTGGTGGTGGTTGTGTTGGTGGTAGTAATAGTAGTACTGCTAGTAGTAGTAGTAGTAGTAGTAGTAGTAGTAGTAGTAGTAGTAGTAGTAGCACTAATAATAACAGAAGTCAATTAAAAAAACACCTAAATTACCTGTACAGTTTAACGCCGGATAAGACCACTGACCATTAGCGTCACATGTTGAAGAGTTGGATCCACTGACGTAAACATATCCGTTGGCGCATGTGTAGTTTGCCACAGATGGGAATATTGTTGAGGAATATGATACATCAGCGTCGTGTATTGAACTGGGAACCCCACATCCAATCCCTGCAATTGTAATTGATATCTATAAACGTAAGCATTTTCAAGTTGCGGGCTTCGAACCCAATACACAGACTCATATGCGGTTTGACTGTCGAGAACCGTAATTGGTAGACACCTAGATATCAACCAAAAATGGAAGCCCAATTAACTGTAGTTAAAGGGACATTCCTGATGTTGCTGCAGTGTAAGATGTTTCCGACTAATAAAATACTTCTACGATTAAACTTACATATTAAATATATTTTCTTGTTTAGAATATCAGTGTCTGTATATTCAATGTGTTTCTGGTCATCTCAATATTTGTAAGAAGCCCAAACTGGATTTTGTCTTCAAATAATTTCGTACATAGAAATAAAATGAAATTTAACCTAGCACAAATATTAGAACGACCAGAAACATGTTTAATATACAGACACTAATATTTTATGCAGAAAAATATATTTGATATGTAATTACAATCGTTAAAAAGTCTTTGTTAGTCGATAACATTTTAAAAATTCCAGCAATGTCATTTAAAGAATGATAACTGTTAAACAGTCGACACAAAAATAAGTTTTCCTAGCTTGTTTTAGCATGGTACAGCGCCAGCTTTCATTAGTCTAGACCATCCTGCCTTAATCATGCTCCCCTGATGCTCCCCTGATATTAAACAAGGCCTTCTTTCAATAATTAATTTTAACATTTCCTTTATAAAACGCACAGAAGGTGCATTATTCATTGATGCATTATGCGTGTTATATATTTGCTTTTCCTGTATGAAAGGAAGCACACTTTATATATATATATTTTTTTCTTCAAATTGTTGTTGTCTTTTTTTGCCGTTTAATGATACAAAACCTTCCCGCAAAAATAGTGTAAATGTCCCAAAAGGGTTAGTCTACCATGCCTTGCCAAATGTCTAGGGAAAACACTAGTAGCAGGCGCGTGCGCGCGGGGGGGGGGGGGGGGGGGGTCGAAATCCCCCCCTGCTCAAGGCGAAAACAAATTTCATATCCCCCCAGACCCCCCGCCACGGGTTTCGCGCCTGCGGCGCTCGCGGTGTCGGGCTTCCCCCTCCCCCTGTAAAATTCACCTGCGCACGCCCCTAAGTAGTATAATATTTTACTATTAATATTCAGCAAATCTCTAAAGACGCAGACCTTAGTTTCATCTCGTGAAATTATACACTAAGTTTGGATAATCTTCGAACTTGTAAAGCATCTGGATAAAGTTACAAATCAGTGAAACGAGAGTGCGTTGTTAAATAAAACAAATTCTATTTTCTATTTATAAAACTTTTAGTCTAGACTCGAAATTCTTATAGAGTCTGAGACACTAATGTCATGACAACTTCATAGAAATTGTATGTGTGTGACGTCATTAGACAATAACACGTGCCCAGAGCTCGTCTCCATAACCTTTACTTGTTAAATGCACGTGTGTTTTTGTAATTACGAAAAATGCATTTCGTAGTTTTACAAGCACCAGAATTACAAAAACACTTTGGATGCACGGAAATTAACAATCTAGAGAATAAAATGTCAGTAATGTTTATATTTTAATAATCACAAAAAGCTCTAATAGTATATATATATATATATATATATATATATATATATATATATATATATATATATATATATATATACACACACATACATACGTCTTAGTGTTTATCAACTAGGGTATGTCACTTCAAATTGCAGCAGGGCTATTGATACACTCGGTGTCTAAAGCTGTATCCTAACCGGACGCGTGCGACGGGAGCGATGCGATAATATGTACATCCTAACCAGACGCGACCATAACGACAGGGTCCATTTTTGTTTGATTATCTTCGACCGTTGAAATCAGCAAGTAAAACTTGTCTGACTGGTTAAAATATGTTTGTCGCTCGTTTCGCGAGAGAAAAATAGAAACAATTCCTATCGGTATTGTGTCTCGCGCTCGACTAATCAATATGTCGCGAAGTACGCGTACAATTTTCTGTAAACAAATTATGCATATTCTTAAGTCCCAGGGCTGAAATCTGTTTTTTTTTCATTTTCATTTCATTTGTATATGCAATGTATGCCTTCAAATGCAAGTATGAATCCATAGATATATACTTGTTTTATCTGATGTACATTATTATGTGCCATCTTGTCATTTATTTATTTAATTATATTTTTACAATGTATCTCATATGCCGTTGAATTACGGCCAGAGTGTAAATAAAGTTCAGTTCAGTTAGGATACGACGATTGAAATCAATTGTTTCTAAAAACATCGCTCGCGTCCGGTTAGAATTCAACTTAATAGTCACTGCACCGATTCACTCAATATTAGGCAACAGTCATTAAAACTAACAGACACGTATACTATTTGCAAAAGGAAGATTATTGCTATCTTCGATACTGAAACTAATTCAGTGTCACTCGATCGGTCCTTGGATCCATAACATGCGTACCTCCTCCCTCCCAACAGTGTTCCACCACGACAAAATAAAAGACGTGTTATGTGGTTTATTCACTCTTGTTACAGCGATAAAGACATTTTCAAACCGTGTGATAAATGAATGACAGCAAATAGTTAGTATTTTAACAAAGGTCTGGTGTGTTGAACACCCTTCCTTTCTTTTATTTATTAGGTAATATTAAAAGGAATATGACTATAAGATTGAAGTAAATATAATAGCAGCAGAGGCACACACACACACACACACACACACACACACACACACACACACACACACACACACACACACACACACACACACTCACACACACGCCCGCACGCGCACGCTCGCACACACTTAAACTAAATTGTTGTTATATCTGGTATGTGTGATCTGGACCGAAACTTATTGTCTTTATTGTGATAGGTACCAATATTAATTCTGTATTACAAGGTTACTGAATGAGTATTTAAGGGTTAATTAAAAATTAACCAGTTAGGAATAGAGTTGTAATTCCTTTATTAATTAAGTTCCCCTGGCAGCGTTTCTCAATTATCACATGTGTGTGTGTGTTGTATTACCCTGAAGTGATTAGAATATTGTGTAAACTAGACACCTAGTGATTAACTAATTAAGTGATTAGTTCTGGGTTGTTATTATATTGCTGTTGTTAATTAACTACTGCGGCAAGTACATTTGTCAGCGTAGTTTTAATACAGATTCCAAAGTGTATTGTGTTTTGTTGTGTTTTCTAGTGAACTAAACGTGCTATATATATATATATATATATATATATATATATATATATATATATATATATATATATATATATATATATATATAAGATCTTATCTCTGATATACATATAGCCGAGCCACTCGGGTATTAGACTGCCCGATACAGAGAGATCTAATAGATATACAGTTAGGAGAGACATTTGGATAATCGTGTTTTATTCAGGTAAGGGTATTATAGGATCCCCGTGACAGGAGTAAACATTGGGGTGCTCGTCCTGGATCTGAAACGGGAAATGCATATTTAACAAGTATTCTTTGTAAATGGGGGCTTTATAAATTTTTACAAATTAACTAGAAGTAGCAACGTTGTTCACTAGAAATGTTTTTAATAATAAGTGCGTCATATCTAAACATGGATAAGAATTTGCTGGATACGCTCTGTGTAGTGGAGATAAAGCGAGCGCGTAAGGCCGAGTTAGTTGAAATCGCGAGTGAGCGGGAAATTGATTTAACATCAGCTAAAACATTAGGAGATATAAGAACACTTATTATCCAGGAAGGTTTTGGTTATAGTCCTGTTATGGAAGAAAGTGAGATTGTTCCAGAGATAGAGATAAATGACTTGAGTATGGAAGAACAGTTAGCTTTTAAAAAGCTTGAGAATGAAAGAGAAGAACGTGCATTAGATAGAGAGAGATAGAGAGAAAGAGAAGATAGAGATAGAGAAGATAGAGAGAGAGAAAGAGAAGAGAGGTATAGAGATAGGGATAGAGAGAGAGAGAGACAGAGAGAGAGAGAGAGAGAGAGAGAGAGAGAGAGAGAGAGAGAGAGAGAGAGAGAGAGAGAGAGAGAGAGAGAGGGATAGCGAGAGAGAGAAAGAAAGAGAAGAGAGGGATAGAGAATTCCAGTTATTAAACTTAAAAGTGGAACATGAGTTAAAGTTGAATACTGAAGAAGTTAGACAAGAAGCAGGAAATGGGTTTAACATGTTGGAGGCTTATAGATCAGTGCCTGTATTTGACGACCAGGAGGTAGATATGTTCTTCCAACTTTTTGAACGGGCCGCCAAGCAGCTAAATTGGCCTCAGTCTAAGTGGACATTGTTAGCCGTGTCTAAGTTTAAGGGGAAGGCTAGCGTAGCTTATAATTCAATGAGTGACGAGCGAGCAAGTCAGTACGACCTAATTAAGTTTGCAGTGTTGAGGGCTTATGAGTTACGACCTGAGGATGATCGTTTACGGTATAGCGAGTTGAAAAAAACGCAGGGTCAGTGTTATAGTGAGTTTGTGCCTAAGAAGGCAGGGATGTTTGATAAATGGGTGATTTCTCATCAGGTAGGGTCATATACCGAGTAACGGGAATTGTTGATCTTACAGGACATTAAAAATGGATTACCAGTTAGCTTACGTATTCATTTAGAGGATCGTGATATCAAAAATATAGAGGATCCAGGAATAGCGGCAGATGATTACGTGTTAATACACAAGGCTCAGGTAGTACAGGGTAGCTCTATACAACAGGGTGATAAGAAGAAATTTCAGCCAGGTTTTTCACGGGAAAGTAACTATCGGGGAGAGTCATCTAGTTGGTCAGCTAGTCAGGCAAGGAATGCACGTGGTGGGCAAAGTAAGGATACACTTGCATTATCAGCCAATGCACGAACTTTTCGTCCACATTGCAGTTACTGTAAAAAGGATAACCATCTTGTCGGGGACTGTTTTTAAAGGAAACGCGATAATGCGCAAGTGGTCGGTTTAGTGAGGTCAGCTCCGTTAGCGAGAGAGTTAATGGTTAGTCCTATGGCAGAGAAAGTAAACCCGTATGTGTCCACTGGTATTGTTTGTGATGTGAAACAAGAGTTGAGTCCTAAGGCAAAATCAGTCTATCGAGATACAGGGTGTAGCCAGTCGCTTATAACTTCAGAGTGTTTAGTTGGTATTGAAAATTCAGATACAGGACGTAGTTTGGCCTTAACCTCAGTTACTGGGGAAAATATGGTTGTCCGGTTACATAACGTTTTCTTGTGTTCGAAGTTTGTGACGGGACCAGTCATTATGGCTTTGACTAGTCAGTGTTACCAGCTGCCAGGCGACAAATTGTTCATTGAAGACAGCCCTTTACCAATAGAAGAGTGTGAGGTTGATGAGATTAGATATCCTGCGTGTGTAATGGCTAGGGCTATGGCCAGAAGGGTAGGACCAGACCCAGAGGAAAATTGTGATTTGTTTGATACGTGTGTGAGCCAGGAAATTGGAGTGGATGAGGTTATCAGTAAAATGGTAGATAAGTCAACTGAGGAACTAAATGTGGTGGAACCTGTTGACCTCCCGCAGAGGGGAAATGAACCAGTTGTGTTTGATAGAGGGGACTTACCTTGTAATAGACAAGAGTTAATCCTAGAGCAGGGGGCTGACCCAAATTTGTTGGCAGCTCGCACTACATTGTTAACTGAGGGTGAGATGGAGGATCAGATGTCAGGTTATTATATGGACAAGGGAGTATTAATGAATAAGAGCGTTGAGAAGGTTGTGCCTGATAGTGAGGAATGTGTGACAAGATGTAGAATTGTTGTGCCCGCTAAGTACCGTCCGTCATTGCTATTGTTAGCACATGAGGACGTGTTTTCTGGCCACTTAGGGCGCAATAAGACTCATAATAAACTTGCCTCAGAGTTTTATTGGAAGGGAATGTTTGCAGATGTAAGTAAGCATTGTATGTCATGTCATGTGTGTCAGGTTGTGGGGAAACCAAATCAGCTAATTCCTCCCTATCCCCTGCAGAAAGTTCCCATAGTTGGGGAAGCCTTTTCAAAAGTATTGATAGATGTCGTGGGGCCATTACCGTTTACCAGGTGAAATTCAAAGCAACCGGGATACGAACTTCATGAGCAAGTTGATCCAGCAAGTACTGTCTATGTTAGATATACGACAGATTCGTTCTGCTGCATTCCACACTGAGAGCCAGGGCGCAATAGAACGTTTCCACCAGAGCAAGAAAAGTATACTCTGCTGCCATTGTTACGACAATGGTACTGACTGGGACCAGTCAATTCCTTTCGTGTTGTTCGCAGCTCGGGATCCGAAGCAAGAATCCCTAGGATTCACCCCATTCGAGTTGGCCTATTGGCATTCAGCCCGAGACCCTCTCAAATTGGTAAAATATAGTTGGTTAGACAAGGATAATGCCGAAAACCTGCTGATTTATGTAGGGAGAGTTAGAAATAGGTTGTGGCAGGTGACCGAACTAGCTAGGAAGCATCTGAGCTATGCTCAGAGCAAAATAAAATCAGTGTTTGATAGGAAGGCTAAGAGTCGGGAATTTAAACCAAGGGATAAGGTGCTGCTGAACCTTCCCATTAAACGGGGTTCATTACAGAACAGGTATTTCGGTCCCTATGTTGTGCATGAGACAGGGTATGTGATAAACACTTCTGATAGGGTTAGGAAAAGTAGGTATTGTCACATCAATTTGCTAAAAAGGCTATTTTGACAGACTGCCGATAGTTCCAGTGTTACCTGTCCAAATTGAGAGTCACTCAATTTCCTGTGATGACGTCAAGACTGCAGAGATCAAGTTAACCAACAGCCAAATTCTAGCAGACTTGAGTTCTTATCTACAGCACATTGACAGCCCCCAGCGAGCAAAGTTGACTACGTTGATACAAGACAATGTTTCCATTTGTCAGGACTTTCCAACGGTTACCAATACCTTAATCCAGGATGTGCGCTTGGAACCCAATGCTACACCGATTCGACAGCATGCCTATCGGATAAACCCTGTAAAACGTGCGGCACTGAAAAAGGAGATAGATTACATGTTGGAACACGACATTCTGGAACCATGAAACAGTCAGTGGGCATCTCCTGTTATACGCATTCAAAAGGGAGATAACAGTTTCCGGGTGTGTGCTGACCTACGTCGCGTGAATCAACTCATCGACCCATTGCATCGACCCAGTTGGACACGCTCAATACATCACGAAACTGGACCTATTCGAGGGTTTTTATGCCATTCCGTTAACGGAGGAAGCTAAGGACATTCTGGCGATCATCACACCTGACGGCCTCTTCCAATTTCGAGTGATGCCGTTTGGTTTGAAGACTGCCCCTGCTGCCTTTCAAAGGATGATGAACCATGTGTTATCAGACTTAGAAAACGTCAGTGTGTATCTGGACGATGTGGTGTTAGCCACCGACACTTGGGATGAACATTTAACCGGGTTACAACAAATATTCAGTCGCCTACAGAAAGGTAACTTGACTGTGAACCTGGGCAAATGTTAATTCGTGAAAGCTTCAGTGACCTACTTAGGTCATACTGTCGGACATGGTTGCGTCGCCCCACTGCAGGCCAAGACACTAAGCATCAGCCAGTATCCTGCACCGACCAACCGTCGTGAAGTTCGCCGGTTTCTTGGTAAGGCCGGTTATTATCGTCGTTTCTGCGCTAAATTTGTGATGGTAGCTGCCCCCATCACATCGCTGCTAAAGAAGGAAACGAAGTTCCAGTGGTCAGATGAATGCGAGAAGTCATTCAACCGTCTTAAGCAGATGCTCTCCTCGTCTCCCGTGATGGCAGCACCAGACTACCGAATGCCTTTCAAGCTGGCTGTGGATGCCAGTGACGTGGGCGCTGGAGCTGTGCTGTTCCAAGAAGACGAAAATGGACGGGACCATCCTGTAAGTTTCTTCTCCAAAAAGTTTGACAAACACCAGGTGAACTATTCCACTATAGAGAAGGAAGCTTTGGCCATGGTACAAGCTCTGAAGCATTCTCAGATCTACGTGAAGTCGGCATTGCATCAAGTGGTTGTCTTTACTGACCATAATCCGCTTACTTTCATTCACAGAATGAAAGCCACCAACCAGATAGTTTTGAGATGGAGTCTTCTACTGCAGGAATTCCCAATTACCATTGAACATATCAAGGGCACACCCAATGTAATCGCTGATGCCCTGTCCCGAAGTTCAACGTTATGATAATGTGTTGACATTCTTGATTGCTGTTTTTGTTTTTATATATGTTATTGTATACCAGGGACTCAGAGACTCAGTGTGATTACTGGTAGTCACCTTATTACTATGTGTTATAAATGCCCGGATGCGTCGGTTAACGCACATTTTGTTTTGTTTAAATGTAGTATATTTCCCTATTCCTAGAGTAGACGAAATACCCTTTTTGAGGTGGGGGTGTGTGACGGTACATGCTCTTATCTTTTCGCCTGTGGCGATGTTAATTGTTTTAGAGGGTCGAGTGCAGTTTGGTTACGTAATACCTCCGCGCGACCGTGCCCCCTAATACACACCCAGACCAGATGTGGAGGCCATGTGGCCAGTAGTTACGTAATAACTCCGGTAGTGCGGTTTATGACCGGGGTATTTCTGGCGAACTGGCGACAGTAAGTCTGGGCATCTAAGAAAATATACCGACTCTGGGAGTTGTGGAAATATAACATGATAGGTGAGGTACCGCGTTGTGCCCCCAGGCGATATTCGCTGTCTCTGAGATTTTTGAATAAATAGATAGGATTTTAAATATATCGGGGAGAAACATTGGAAGTATCCAGGGCAACGGACGTTGTCCACTGAACGATCTATATAAGTTCAGTCCGGACGTGGTAAATATATTTTTCTGCTCTGTTGTATAACCTTGATGTGATTGATGTGACTTTAGATATTTTAATACTGTATTATACCAATATTCTTTAGACAGTGTATCCGGTAATCTGACGAAGTAAATTATAGGCTTCACTGTTCTAATATTTTTATACGAGTATTTGGTAATAATAAGCTTAGCCGGTCATCCTAGAGGACCTAGGTAAACTGTAGGTTATTGTCTTTATTGTGACAGGTACCAGTATTAATTCTGTATTACAAGGTTACTGAATGAGTATTTAAGGGTTAATTAAAAATTAACCAGTTAGGAATAGAGTTGTAATTCCTTTATTAATTAACTTCCCCTGGCAGCGTTTCTCAATTATCACACGTGTGTGCGTTGTATTACCGTGAAGTGATTAGAATATTGTGTAAACTAGACACCTAGTGATTAACTAATTAAGTGATTAGTTCTGGGTTGTTATTATATTGTTGTTGTTAATTAACTACTGCGGCAAGCACATTTTTCAGCATAGGGTTAATACAGATTCCAAAGTGTATTGTGTTTTGTTGTGTTTTCTAGTGAACTAAACGTGCTATATATATATATATATATATATATATATAAGATCTTATCTCTGATATACATATAGCCGAGCCACTCGGGTATTAGACTGCCCGATACAGAGAGATCTAATAGATATACAGTTAGGAGAGACATTTGGATAATCGTGTTTTATTCAGTTACGGGTATTATAGGACCCCCGTGACAAGCCCTTATGCAGTAAATACAGAACTTCACTAACGTTGTTTTTGGTTCCCTTTTATTGCACTTGTTTATTTTGCGAACGAATATGCCAGACGACCGCTACTGGCTCTCGTATATAACCTTCCACTAAATAAACTCGTGCAATAAATAGGAAACGAACATAACGTACATTGTATGTGACGTTCTGTATATGTCTAAATATAGCCATCTATTCTTATGCAAGGCAGTACCGTAATCAAAATCCTAGGGGAGGAGGGTGTGGGCACTATTTTTTTTATAAACAAATGAAACACTATACAAATTAAACCCCGTGATTTGTATGCTATTTTCTGGAGTAAAAAAATAACAACAACAACAACAAAAAGTGAAATTTTCAGCGGGTGCAACTGCCCTCCTGCAACCCCCACCCCTCCACGGGATGGTACGACCCTGATGCGTGATACGTGTCCGTGTTTGTGTGCGTGTCCCTATCCGTGAGAACTGGATCCATTGAGAAGACGTTCAGAAGATTCATTGGTCCGCTCCGTGTCCGTCCTCGTGTCCGCGAGGAATCGCTCTGTGAGGGATTTTTCACTTACACGAATGCGTTATTATGAAGGAAGGAAATGTTTTATTTAATGACGCACTCAACACATTTGATTTACGGTTATATGACGTCAGACGTATGATTACGGACCACGGATATTGAGAGAGAAAACCCGATGTCGCCGCTTAAAGTGCTACTCTTTTCGATTAGCAGCAAGGGATCTTTTTTATGCATCATCCCACAGACAGGATAGTATATGTACATACCACGAACTTTCTTACACCAGTTGGGGAGCACTGGCTGGAACGAGAAATAGCCTAATGGGTCCACCGACGGGGATCGATCCTAGACCGACCGCGTATCAAGCGAACGCGAACTGGGCTATGTCCCGCCCCGTTATTATGAAGCTTGGCATGACCCCGATACCATAGAGGGGCGGCACGTAGTCCAGTGGTAAAGCGTTCGCCTGACGCGCGATCGATCTAGGATCGATTCTCGTCGGTGGGCCCATTGGGCTATTTCTTGTTCCAGCCAGTGCTCCACAACTGGTGTAACAAACGCCGTGGTATGCACTATCTTGTCTGTGGGATGGTGCATATAAAGTATCCCTTGCTGTTAACCCAAACGCGTGGCCCATGAAGTGGTAACGGCGGGTTTCTACTCTCAATATCGGTGTGGTCCTTAACCATATGTCCGACGTCGTATAACTGTAAATAACATGTATCGAGTGCGTCGTTAAATAAAACCTTTCCTTCCTCCCTTTGAAGACATCATTAACACTTGGACATAGTGTTTGTAAAATTCCGGAAGAAAAAGCGTGTTTTCACGTATTTCAAAACGTATTTATGGATGTTCAATTCACGCATACAAGAACACGGATGCGGACGTGGACACGGTTCACGGATCACGTATGAATGGATGGCTAACTTTATTTATTGTAAAGTGATACAAAACATATTCTGCTGGTGTTCGATTGGAATAGCCAGTGTGGCGCTAGATTGTTTCTCCTTTCACATTTGTATCGCAATATCCATTTACCAAACACAAAATAGCCAACGACTACAGTGTATTGATGTTCTCTCCATACCCTTTCTTCTCCTTTGTCCACCGCCAAATAATAGTTGTTATTTTCAATACGTACATAGAAAGTTACCATCTCCAGATACATGACTACCAACTACACATTGTCATCTTGACGAAATATGTTTTGTAGAAGTAAAATAATGTATACAGTGTAATCTAACAAAATGTACAGACATATAAAGACAGTACCTGTGCAGTTCAAATGAGGGTCAGACCACTGTCCATTTGCTTGACATGTTGAAGAGTTGGATCCACTGACGTAAACATATCGAGTTTTACACGTGTAGATCGCGTCAGATGGAAAAATAGTAGACGTGTATGTCAGGTCAGCTCCAGAGACTGTACTTGGAACTCCACACTCAATTCCTGAATTTCATTTTTTTTTCAAAACAAAAGGTAATATGTGTATTAAAATATGCATTTTCGTAACATTGTGATAGTTCTCTCATTCGGTCAGTTACTGACGGGAAACATATCCGGATCTGGAGGGTGGGGGTGGGGCAGGGGCCCGGGCCCGGGCCCCATCCCCCTAAATTTTGCGACAGTTATAATTTTATTTATATATTAATTTTAACCCCCCCCCCCCCCCCACCTCCAAACATGTCACAAAGTTCCCTTGGCATTCCGCCTTATGTCATTGCCACACCGTCCCCTAAATGGATTTTTCTGGATCCGCCACGGGGAATGGGGATTGGGGAGTCCCCTGTATCATGGATTAATATATTCTTCTTTTTTTTAAATATAATTTTATATGATTTTTAATTATAAACTAGGAATTATAAAAAAATCAAACGTCATAATATTTGACATTTATCGAAACATGGTGATTATTTTGTTCAACGACATCACTAGAACACATTTATTTGTTAATCAACATCTGTTGAATGTCAAATATTGGGACATTTTGACATATACTCTTACAGGGCAAACCCGCTACATTTTGTTTTCCATTAGCAGCAAGGACTATTTTATATGCAATATGCCGCATACACACAAACTACGGGCTTTAATATAGCAGTCGTGGTGCACTGGTTATAACGAGAAATAGCCCAATAGGCCCACCGAAGTGGATCGATTCCACAGCGACCGCGCACCGAGCGAGCGGTGAATCACTGGGCTACGTCCCGCCCCATGGATGAAGGAATCGGACAGACAAAGTTAAGACAAACGTGCATGGTTGAAATAAAGACAAACAGAAATTACAGAGGTTTGTGACTGTGAAAATATGAAGCACAGAACTACTTTACACACTTATTTATGAACGACGATCATACCGTATCTAAATCGGTTCTGAGGTTCATACACGTTTCCATGAACGTCAAACATTATCACATTCAATTTTTTAATAAGTTTAGAAAAAAAAAGGTTTTACTTATAAATACCTGTGCAATTTAGCATGGGATCAGACCACTGGCCATCAGCTTGACATGTTGAAGAGGTGGACCCACTGACGTATACATATCCGGTTGCGCATGTGTAGTTGGCCATCGACTGGAATGTTGTACCGGCAGACGTTGCAATGGTTCCAGAAAATACGGTAGGTGGACCGC
>NC_054710.1:25959936-25977436 GCF_016097555.1 Gigantopelta aegis
GACAAGAAAATAATACTTACGATTCAAATATGAACTTTTACTTTATGTATTTATAAAACACAGTTAATATATGTGAGTAAAAAACATAAGCTCAACGTGTTTTTTTGTCATAAATTAAACCTGTAGTCTAAAGGTTAAAGACTTGTGCCAAAATACATTTGACAGGGTAACATTTTGCCAAATTTTAGAAGTGTTATTCAACCTCTGGAAAGATTTATTAAAATGTCTGTCCCACAGAAATGAATAGTTTTCAGCATTTTTTATGCTTCATAGTTACATAGATGCATGGTTAGTCTGCTACGAGCATCTTATGTGGGAATTCCACTTTAATTTAGTGCTAAAAAAGGGATTATTAATATATTCCACGATATTGGTAGTAAGAGATTTTTGTAAAATGGAAATAAGTCAACTTACTGCATTTTAGACGATACACTGTATATAAAACCTGTCGGGGCTTGGGTTTGTTTCCATGCAAATGTAAACAAAAACAAGTACTGAATAGGAATTAAACGTAACATTTGCAAAACAAAAAACAAAAACTTAGGGTCTTAACAATTGAACAGGATTATAGTTGTTATTATTTTTTTTTTTTTTTTGCTTCTACTGAAAGTGAAAAAATAAATCTGCAAAGAATTATTTTAAAACAAAGAGAGAAAAAAGTGCAAAATAGTTTGTGTATACTGTAGTTCAGGAACTGCAGACGATTTCGTCCCGATAAAAACGTATGGAAATTAGCGATGTCGAATAAAAACTTATGGAAATTAGCGATGTCGAATCGTTTTAAATTAATATGACGGAAATTGGGCGCCACTGTATAAGTGTTGAAGTTAACACGTATTTACGTTTCTTCAAGTTTGACAACTGGGACGAAACATACTTAAAATATTTATTCTCAAGGCGGATGAAGCACTGATGTCAGTCCCTATTTTGGGATGTTACAATTTGTACGGCCCCGGTAAGAAATTCACGGGTTCTGTGCAGGATCCGAACGAACACCTATCGCCCATGGAAACATGGCCGGTTTAAGGGAATCGAATGCTGTGATTGGCCAAAATACTTTACGGGTCATCGGGATTACCAGCAATGTGCGGCAACGTTTATACATGTACTATTTAAAACAAACAAACACAATGAACCGCGGTTCAGAAATTGGGAAACAGTGCACAGTACCGTGGGCCTAACACCACGGTTTTCGGTAACATCGAATAATCGTCCAATGCCAAGTTGGCATTCCATGATATCCCTGGAGTCCCAATCCTCTCACAAATGTGGTCCTGAAACTGGTATCGTTGAATCTGTATGGACAATGAACCAATGCACCAGTGATAACAACCGGGTGTCTAATTCAAAGCCAATACATGTTCACTTTGTCTATTTTTTCACACTTCTCCCCTTCCTTCTTGAAAGGGAGAAGCTACTTCCACTCTTTTAATTCTAGATTAGAGCCTGCCAGGAAATGTCTTTGTTCTGTGCAAAGAAGGGCAAAATCGAAAGACACCAATAGTAACTATATAGGGATTGTTTGACAACGCACGCACACGCGCACACACACACACACACACACACACACACACACCACCACCACCACCACCACCACCACCACCACCACCTCAGTGAATCCATTCAACGGACTGGGCAGTTTATCGTTGCAACCAGTGCAACACAGTTGGTCAAATGCCGTGGTATGTGCTTCTCTGTATGAGGGAAAGTGCATATAAAAGATCCCTTGCGGCATTCGGAAAAATGTAACTGGTTTCCTCTGATGACAACGAGTAATAATTACCAAATGGTTGACATCCAATAGCCAATGATTAGTTAATCAATGTGCTCCAGTGGTGTTGTTAAACAAAAACAAACTTTAACAAACTATATTCCATCTTGTAGAATGGTATACTATTCCTTATTGAAGACTGTGACAACCAGGTTGCAAATGAAGACAGTGATGAAAATGTTGCACACAATTCTGATATCTGCAAAATATGCATCCATCTTTATCATGTTATATACCGGCCTCGGTGGCGTCGTGGTTAAGCCATCGGTCTACAGGCTGGTAGGTACTGGGTTCGGATCCCAGTCGAGACATGGGATTTTTAATCCAGATACCGACTCCAAACACTGACTGAGTGCTCCTCAAGGCACAATGGGTAGGTGTAAACAACTTGCACCGACCAGTGATCCATAACTGGTTCAACAAAGGCCATGGTTTGTGCTATCCTGCCTGTGGGAAGCGCACTTAAAAAATCCCTTGCTGACGCCATATAACCATAAATAAAATGTTTTGAGTGCGTCGTTAAATAAAGCATTTTTTTTATTATGTGCTATGTGTGTATATATATATATATATATATATATATATATATATATATATATATATATATAGATATATCAAGGAAATACAGTCAAACCTGTCTTAGCGGTCACCTGCATTCAGCAGTCACCTGTCTAACGCGGCCACACTAAATGTTTATTATTATAGAAAAGGGATATGATTCGACAACTGTGTCTCCATTACAAAAACCAATATGGCGGCTAAAAACGTCCAATAGGACCTGATAGATATGTGGATCGGGATATATATATATATATATATATATACAGTTGGTATGGTATGGTAAATATATATATATATATATATATATATATATATATATATATGTATGTATGTATGTATATATATATATATATATATATATATATATATATATATATATATATATATATATATATTCAACTGCAAAGGACACGATTAAAATTAAAAATCCAAATTCCATTCGTTCAAAAAATATAACTTTATTGACATTTATGCTGCAAACGACTAGTAACCAGAGCATGATTTGTGCACATTATTTATCAGTGTCCTCGTCTGGTTCAGCGGATTCTTCGTCCGATTGGTTTCATGTCAGAGGGATCTTACATGCCTCCCCACTCTCGCACTGACAAAACACTGTGCATCCTACCTTGGAGCAGCTGCACGCTGCAGTTAGGCACCCAGAGGTCTTGCAGTTGCAGTGAATTAGCTTCAGTATATCTGCAGGTGCAGATAGTGTGCCTGTTGGCACTGTTCGTGGTAGCAGGATGCCCTCGTGGTCGAGTTCCCAACCATGACTTGTTGGGTCCATTGTCGGTGGTGATTCGAAAAGTGCTGCTTTCCATGTTGCGACTTGCAGGTGACATCTGTTGATGTTTTCGACGGACGCATCATTAGTTGGTGGAAGGGAGCAGAGTTTAACCGATGATGCCCCACTCTTCCCTGTTGTTGAACGGCATATCTTGACCCTGCTTTCGGTCATGGATGTGCATGACTCTGCTACCTTGCCATATGCCGCACATATAAACTTAGTGGCCTGAGCTTGCACTGATTTCATATCAGCCTTCACATCACCATCTTAGCAATTTTGATAACAGTTGCCTTGCCTACGCCATGCAATGAAGCTACAGTATCTGCTCCGGATATCCCATTAATTGTCAGAAGATCATCGTCTATGTCGCTGTGTGCTGTTGCAGTGGCACCGATGTCGATAACTGCTCGTTCCTGCACTAGTGATGACATGATCATTGGAGCAGAGTTCCTACCTCTACACTTAATGTGGTAGAAGTGCACAAAGAACACAAACACGTCAGTGTCATCGCACACAACACGAACGCACTTGCCTGGGAGTGAACACGAGATTGCATGCTGTGTTATGACGATATCAGCCTCCTCGTGTGTGGAACAGAGATCATGCCGGTCAATCCGTACACCACCAACTATCTCCACTGGCACGTCGCTGACACCAGCAATCGTGAGAGTATGATTCTGTGTTGCATTCGTGTAGTAGTCGGATTTGTGCAGGCCTTCTACGAGCATGGCATTCATTTGAATCTTGTTCTTTTTTTGGTGAGAATGACTGGTTTGGCTGGAGCAGGCTTGTGCACCCGGCTTGGTCCAGCCTTCTGCATCCTCGTGAAGTTCGTGGTGCTGTTGGGGAAGTGTCTGTCAAACACGAGAGTGACATTTGACTTTTGAAGAATTTGATAAACAACACAACGACATCCACACACAAGTGGAGTTTGTCAGACGGCCAAGTGAGGACCCAGAGGAGCGGAGAAAGATCATAGATAACGGTCTCCGGGATGGGGCAGTTACGCTCCGATATAACCACTTGAAGTTTCAGTTTCAAGGTCGATTTTGATTTCGTGATTTTCATTTCACCGCCTGGGTTGAACATTGATGTTGGATATGCAGCTAACTCGTATGCCAACACATCGTCAAAGTTGATCTCCCTTGAACTTGCAAGTAGATCAATGACACGTGCATAAATCAGTCCCTGGTCGTAGACACGTTCCTCGCCGACTAACACGTGTTTCTTCGTCACATCCCATGGTGACAACTTGTTTTCCGAGAGGATCATAGAAAGATCCTGGCCAACCAGCCTTGACGTTGCTCATCGCCCACTGTCCAAGACTGACGGCATCATCCGCATTCACGTCAGGGTGAGCGATTTGTCCAGTAACGATGTTCATCAGTGCACCATCCGGGTGTGAGTCATCATCTAAAGGATTAATACAGACGTCGAGCATGTTGCGTAGGCTTAGGCGATCGGCCTTATCTACCTTGATTCGACCCTCAGCTTCCTCCTTGTGATGAGTGTGAAGAGTGCGTTGTTCATTGTTGCTCATAGCCAGAACATGTTGTGATTCTTTTCCAGTGAGGGCAAAGCTGAGGGCCCATTTCCCATTTGATGGTAGTCAGTTGTCACTCTCGTAGTTCTAGCTGGCCCATGGCTCAGCCGCATGTACATTGTTTCTATGAACATGTCCGTCCAAGATTCCTTGGAAGTGACGCACGAATGCACCTTGCTGTAGTTTCTTCATCATCTCCGGATTGAGACCTTTCATTTGCTGGACTTAGAAGGCATCATAGCGTGCATACTAGTTGCAGCCAGCAGAGCAGACATAAGGGAGCATGGCTTCTGCTGCGAAGAGGTGAAGAGCCCAGTCGCCCTCGTGCCCTCCACGGGAAAAGTTCATCATTATGATCATTATGGTCACTGTCTTGACAAGATTGTAAGTCAACATCTTCGTAGTCCTGCTGCAACTTGCTCGAGATTCAAGCACTTCGATGAGGTGAGTGAACGAAATAACTTCTGGCTCCTGTACCACATCACGGAGCAACTCCTTCACTAGTTTTGGGGATATTTCTTTCCATTTAGCATTTTGTCAACATTTCCAAATGTTCCGGCTAGAACATCTTTCATGCCGCTGCCAGCCATGATGATAGCTGTGGCGTGAATAAATTGCATAAGCATGTGCATACCCCAGAGCACAGGGATAACGGACTTGAAATATAAGGGATCGTCGAAGAGTATGTCTAGTGTAAATTTGTAGAGCTGCCGGTCAGCTGTGAAAATCAGTACGTCCTCATCTGCAGCTCTTGCGTTTTTAATGGTATCAGGGGGAGCAGCGGGTCGGTCAACGAGTGGTAGGAAGGCGACTTCGGTATGTTGTTGAGGGAGCATGCCGGCTTGGCGACACAGTCTAGTGTTGTAGCCGTTGCATTCAGGATACTTCGATTTGGATTTTTAATGGTGTGACAATTGTTGAATCACATAAATGACTGAGTAATGGCCATTTTGGATTTGCAAAAATGCCACCGGACGAAATTTTGTACACCCTCCGGAAATTGTGACCTTAGGCCATAATTAACTCATATCAACCGACAAAAAATGTCTGTACAACATTTCCACCTGAACTCGAAATTCCTTCAGACTAAACCGGGAGTTGAGATATTTGACAAATATATTAAAATGGTAGCCATTTTGAATTTGAAGATGGCTGCCAAGATCAGACAACGATTTTCTGTTTTACAAAATAATCAGCTGAGCACATAAATATAAACAGATCAAAATTATTGTTCTGTGTTAAGTGGGAGTAAAGATGGAGAAAACATATATTGAAATGACGTCCATTTTGAATTTCAAGATGGTTGCCTTGATCAGATGAATAATAAAAATATATCTTTGAATTCACTGTCATACAATGTTTTAATATACTAAAAAATATCTTTCTACATTAAATGAGAGTGGAGATAGATAAAGAAAAAATATGAAAATGACAGCCATTTTGAATTTTAAGATGGCTGACATGATAGTGGTCAGACCAAAATGCTGCCAATGGATTTCTGGTTCAGGAAGGTCATGGGAACATATGACCAAAATTTTATTAACGTGAGCAAAAAAAATGGAAACTTAACAAATTGAACATAACTACCTGGACTATTAAGGAAGTATGACTATGGAAAGCATCTAATTACCTCTGGGCAGGCTACGTTTGACATTTGTAGATTCACTTACTATGACAATACACTGCATGAAGTAGAAATGAAATAATTAAATGGAAAAAGAAAACAAACTTGTTGAGAACGGTTAATTTAGTACATTCCAGCCGCAGTTTTTCCTGAAGGAGACGACATGTCAAAAGCTTATTTATAGTAAACTGTAAAGCCACATCTATTAATTAGCAGTAAAGACGCTAAAATAAGAAACAACATTATGTCTATATGTCGCAACCTGTAATCAGCGGCCACCTGTCTTAAGGGCCACTTTTATCTACTCCCTCGTGTGACCGCTTAAGACAGGTTTGACTGTACAGTGGAACCTCGTTAGTCCGAACAGTATGGTTATTAAAAAAAAACACGTCCGGATTAGCGAATGTCCGGATTACTGAAATGTACGTGATGAGTAACCTCCCATGATTCACAAACAAAATAAAAACAACACATTTGATTTTTAGAAGCAAACATTTCTTCAACCAGTTTTGTTCTGTTGATCCGCCTCTTGGTGTGAATAAGCGCTATTTTCATGTCCGTGAGGCCAGTCTACTATTCAGTAGTGTACTGTCAGGTGCTTGTGTTAAAGTTAGAAAATGCGATTAAATAAAATGAAATACTGTTTAAGACATGTTGCATTGTTGATACTAAATGTTTGATTACTAGCGACAACAAGATTTACATTTTATTAGTCGTGTTTTGTCGTACCGGTTAATGTTGTAAATCTAGGCCACGTGGTCGAGTTCATTTCCACGAAGTGGGTACGTTGTTGAGGAATGCATATTGTTTCTCACTTATATACAATCATTTAAAATTTGTACGTTTACAAGAGTGACCCACTTTTAAAAATAAAATACATTTTTTTTTCTTCATAAAAATAAAACAGCCACGTGGTCATAGATAAAAGAAATTATATTAAAACCCCCACAAAAAAACACACTTGTGAACACTTGTGCTCTATCCGACTAACACTAAATAAACACAGGAGAATGGTTAAATAAACTGCTGTGTGAAACCCCGTGCAGCCATTTTATCTCTATCGATTCCTTGAGCGTTAATTGGCGGATTACTTTTATGTTCAATCAGGGGCGTCCGGTCAAACGAAGCAATTTGCCTTTACTTCTTACATTTGGTTCAGAATTATGACCGTCCGGTTCCGGAAGCTGAATATCTGGATTAATGAATATCTTTACTGAGTGGTCGTTTCGTTTTGCAAAAAAAAAAAAAAAAACGTCCGTACGGTGAGGATTCCGGACTACAGGAGTCCGGACTAACGAGGTTCCACTGTATATACATTTCCATCTGATTTATTGTTTCGACTCAACCTTGTACAGCGATTTGATTTTAAGCAATACTATTTATTATCACCTTCAGGTAACAATAAATATGTATACATTATAAGTTGACAAAAACATTTACTACTGGGTTTATATTAAAAAAATAATAAAATTTGTATTAATATATATATATATATATATATATATATATATATATATATATATATATAATATCTATATATATATATATATATATATATAATATATATATATATATATATATATATATATAATAGTTATATATATATATATATATATATGTGTGTGTGTGTGTGTATGTGTGTGTGTGTGGTGTATATATATACATTTCAAAACTCAAATATGAATGTTCATGTGAATAACCTCATCTCTGCAGTCGTTACACAGAACTTCACTTCCACTTAAAAACTGTATATGTTTAATTTAAGGATGTAAATATTAACTAGATATTAAAATAAGTTTCTGTTGTAATAAGATTCCCCCAAAATAATATTTCAGGTGCTGAGCCGTAAACTTTATATTAAATTTATACTGAAAAAATAAAATCGTTGGACATGTATTTTTAACCTTACAGAAAAAAGTGTTATATGAGACCCAGATCCTCACATGATTTCAATATTGATAACATATTTGAATTATCCAATGAATTAACTCGCAATCATCCAAGTTTTGTATTCCTAAATGCCATAACAAATATTTTACAATGGTTTTAATAGTTACCCTGTAATTTAAAGAATTATTGACCAGTAATAAAATAGGTGTCATAATAGTCTATGAGCCAGACCTTAACATTTTGAGTTTGAGTACCAAACTGGTGAACAGATCCAACATGAATTTTTAGTTAGTATGATATTTGAAGTGTCCAAAATCACTTGATAGATATTTGGGATCGGTAGCTTAGTGCTATTTTGGCAGCCATCTTTATAAGTAATTTTGGTAGTGAGTTATGATCAGTTTGTTGATATGTCGGATTTTGACCAAAATGCGGCAGCCATTTTAAAATATGGCTGCCAAAATAGCACTAAGGTAGCAGACCGCCGTTATTTGTGAATATTCAGCTGAAATTTATACATACCAGCCCATGGAATCCTAAATGCCCACATATGGTTTAAAAATAAATGAAGATACAGACATTTTTAATCTCAAGGAAATTATAAAAAGGGTCGTGATTATAAAAGAGGACTTATTTAAATATGGTTTGTTAAATATTTGTGTTACTTTCATCATAATGTGTCTAAACTGCATGGTTTTGGGTGCATTTTTGACAATGTTCACACCCATACAAATCACTTCACGCATATATTTATGGAAATTGTGCTAACCAAACCTTACAAAACACATCATTTAAATAAAGGTTTAGCCATTAAATGTTTCACAAAATGAACTTGTTTGAAGATTAACCAAAATAATCGCGCACCACTTTTGTCACAAGGAAATCTCAGTGTATGAATACCAAGCCTTATTACAGCTTAACCATTTGCACTGCTGGTTAAAAACCAATTGTCATTTCTATAAACAACTCCTTGGCTATCACTTTTTAAGAATTTGCTTCCTATTCGAAGTATTTAGCCTTCAAACATGGATCTGTGCAAAACCAACAAGCAAACTCTTTGAGTGCCAGGATACACAAGGAAGTTAGTTGTATACTGCTATCTTAGGTAAGGTGGCCATGGCCACCACCATGTTTTTGAAGTGCTAGGACTTTTAAAACTTTATTGCTTTAGGAATACAATGGCACTAACCATTTTCCCTTGAAGTAATACATTTTTGTCCAGTGGATTCAGCAAATGACACCTGTGAAGCTAGATATAACAGTTGAAATTACTACAGATGGAAAGGCAGTACTGTACATTTAAGAGTTTTCTCCCTTTAACCATACACATGGGAAGTGGTACATTGTGTCCTGTTTTATTGTTAATTGTCTGTATGTGTTGTTGGATTAAAAGAAATGAAATATCCAGAAAACATGTCTAAACACCTTAAGATTTGCAGATCATAGTCATATTGTGAATCTGCAGCTGAGAGTTATGAATACGAGCCCATGGCACCATACATTACCGAATATGATCGCGCCCAACTTTTGTCACAAGGAAAACCTGGTGTATGAATACGAAGCCTTATTGCAGGTATATAGTTTGCACTGCTTGTTAACAAGCAGTTAAAAAAAAAAAAAAAAAAAAAAAAAAAAAAAAAAAAAAATCCTTGGCTATGACTAAACTTGATAATTCAAACATGGATTTGTGTAAATCCAAAAAGCGAACTCTTTAAGTGTCTGGGTACACAAGGGAGTTAACTGTATATTGTTACCTAAGCTACCGATCCCAACACTTCAGATATCAGACTAACTAAAAATGTTGGATCTGTTCACCAATTTGGTACTCAGATTGGGTCTGGCTCACGGACTATAAACAAAGTCGATACATTAATTAAAGGAATTAATGATAAATTCAGAAGACCGCAGGCACTGCAGATGCAAGTAGACATGGGAGGGGGGAAGGGGCAGACAGTCCGAGGGCGTAAAGCAAAGTTTCTAGGGCTTCGGTGGGTATATTCCTCAGTCAATTATTCTACAACTAAAATTCATTTTTGCCTTAAGATTCACAACCAATAATATTTTTGATTACGAATTAAGAAACTCCACCCTATCCCCACCCATCCTGCTCAGCCGTGCCTGGACCATAGATATATCTGTATCAATATATACCACGCCACTCGAGGCATTGCATTGTATTGTATTGTATTGTATTGCATCTATATATATATATATATATATATATATATATATATATATATATATATATATATATATATATATATATATATATATATATATATTATATACTTATACTTATACTCATACTTATATTTATACTTATAGTTTTAATAGTCTCCTGGAAACTCTGTCCTATCTTGTTATGTAAAGCATTGCTGTTCATGGTTTCCCATACGGTCTGTGTGTAATATAATTCTGTTCTGTTCTGAAGATTTTAATTTATTGGTGGAAGCGTCTCACATAACATTGATCAAATAGACAATGAAAATGTTGAGCACACTCTAATAGAAATGACAAATATAATTTAAAAAACAACCTATCGCCAAGCACGAAATTAACAGTGTTTGGTCGAAGTTGTAAATTATTTAATAATTAAAAAAACTAAGACATTTTCTAATCGCTTTTACAAAGAAAGAAAGAAAGAAAGAAATGTTTTATTTAACGACAACTCAACACATTTTATTTACGGTTATATGGCGTCAGACATATGCTTAAGGACCACAGGGATCTTGAGAGGAAACCCGTTGTCGCCACAACATGGCCTACTCTTTCCGATTAGCAGCAAGGGATCTTTTATTTGCGTTTCCCACAGCCAGGATAGCACAAACCATGGCCTTTGTTGAACCAGTTATGGATCACTGGTCGGTGCAAGTGGTTTACACCTACCCATTGATTTTTGTGGAGCTCTCACTCAGGGTTTGGAGTCGGTATCTGGATTAAACATCCCATGCCTCGACTGGGATCCGAACCCAGTACCTACCAGCCTGTAGACCGATGACCTAACCACGACGCCGCCGAGGCCGGTAATCGCTTTTTCAAAACCCATTCATAAAAACAGCCAAACAAATATGATTACGTTTTAATGTTTTATTTGGAAAAAAAACAACCTGAAAACATAAAAAGAGAAATATTAGAACACATCTATAAAAAAGTTGGTCTGAAAATGTCAAATATTATCCATTGGATAATTCCGTGTTACCGGATGTACATGTCAGACACTCAGCCCAGTACATAAATGTTCCTGACGTTCCACAAACTAGTTTTATTTATATTATTACACCACAGTGGAAGAGATACCCATGTGATATGTATCGTCTCATCAGGTTGTGGAACATGCCTTTTGAGAGGTCATGACCTCTGATCAGGTGACGGACTGTGTCACACAGTACAACTCCGCATTGACGGACAGACAGCCAGATAAGTTGTTATAGTCTCATCTTATGGACACAATAATAAAATACAATTTAAAATACAGTATAAAAGTGCAGAAGCCATTCCTTACAGGCACTATAAGAAACTATCGATAGATACAAATATAAACATGAACGCAAGCACAAAGTGCACGCACACACACACACGCACGCACGCACACACACACACACACACACACACGCGCACACACACACGCACACGTTATTACCAGAATGTATTTCGGTTTCATCAATATCAAATATTAGGAATTCAAATTGTGTTACGCGAGCCTCCTGCGAGTATAAATTTTTTTTTTTTATTCCTAATATATGCTGTTGGCGAAGCCGAAACACACGAGGGTAATACTATCTGTATCATATAATCTCAAGCTTAATACAACGTGTATTCGGTTTATATACTATATATACGCGCAACTTTATTTCCAGGCAGCAATTATTAGATATTCAAATGACGTAAGAATACGTAACGCGGTGGGGTTTTTTTTCAATGAAAATGACGTCCAACTTAAATGATATAAAAATTAACTATTGCTTAACATTTTGTGTGACCCCTAGACAGCATTCAGTGCAAGGTTGCTATTGAAACGTTTTTTAAATGATGACTATGAATGGATACATCAATTATGCAGTGTCAGTAAATGTAGTGCCGTGACCTCGATTAATTGACATCAAATATGCAAAACAATCAAATTCTGAAAGTATGTGATCACACATATTTTGATTGCAAAGGAAATGCTAGATTATATATATCTATATCTATCTATCTATATATATATATATATATATATATATATATATATATATATATATATATATATATATATATACATATACATACATACATACATACATACATACATACATACATACATACATACATACATACATACATACATACATACACACATATTATTATTATTATTATTATTATTATTATTATTATTATTATTATTATTATTATTATCATTATTACATAAAACACCACCACCAACAATTCAGTAATTTAATCACATGTCTCGTTCTTTTACAAATGAACAATAATATGACGTCGCGTTATGTTGACGTCATTGAGATTAACAGATTAATTGTACATTATCTTTTCTATTGATATACTTTTATCATTATATTCAGGATATGTAGCAGATACAAAAGTAATCTAAACTTAGCAGCTTAATGCACAGAAAAAATGCCGTGAGAACAGACATTAGACCACTAACTGAACAAGTTGAAATTGTAAAGTACAAAGTCACATTTCAAGTATAAAACAAATAACAATAGTGCCTAGGTCTAAATGCATTTCTTAGCAATTTTGTTAAATTACTATAAAGACAAGGTTATTAAATGATCTAACATTGTACATAAAACATTGTTTCAATGTACAGAAACACATAGTAATCCTACTGTACTACATTGTATATTTATAATGTTACTAAGTGATTAAAATATATGTCCTATATATTGCATACCACATTTTGTGCAAGCGACAATATAAATACCATTTGAATAACAACATATCATAGTTATAGGATATTAAACGAGCTTCCATTTTGTATCATGCTTATGTCTTGAGTGAAATCATTTTCAGTTCGCGCGAGCTTTAGCGAAGGGACAATGAGAATTACTTGACAAGGGACATAAATATTATACGAAACGGTAGCGAGTTTAATATCCTATTTATAACCCATAATCGATCTTAATTTATATTACTCATCTCGTTTCGTTGACGTTCCTGTAAGGTTGTTGTGCGCCAATCGATGACGTCATAGTGTGACGTCGAGGTGTTACGTCCCACTTGATATGTACCAAGGTATTTTTTAACCATATGGGTAATATTATGTTTTATGGGGTAAACGCGTCCAGTTTGATTGCTATTAAAGTTGTTTTTTTTCGTCACGGAATTCGTCAATTTTACATTTACTTTTACCACATTTTAATACAGAGTGCTTTTTATTAGCATCAATAGATTGTTGTTTAGAATCAACAAGCATGTCTTTAAGGTTGAAGGTTTTTTGTAAAACAATAATTGCTAGTATTTTGAGTTTACTTTGCTGTTCCAGAATTTTCCAATACCTTTGTAATATGTGACCAATATTTGGCAGTAAAGGGTTGTATGTTACGACAAAAGGTATACTTGTTGTTGTTGTTTGTTTGTTTTGTTTTTTTTTATTGTTTTTTTTATTGTTTGTTTGTTTGTTTGTTTTTTTTTTTTTTTTGTTTTTTTTGGTCAGAAGTAGATGCAGGTGATTATCTATGCTTTCGTTGGGTCCAATTAAAGTTTTTCTTATATCGTTCTTTACAATGGGAGGAGGGTAAAGACTATTTAAGAATTTGTTTTTCAAACATTTTAATTCATTTTGTAACGTGTCACTGTTCGAAATGATTCAGGCATACCTTTTAGCTTGACTGAATGGAATTCATTGTTTACATGCTTTTGGGTGAGCTGATTTAAAATGTAAATATTGGTGTGTGTTTGCTGTTTTTGTATGAACAGTTGTTGAACAAGACCCACTTTTTAATAACAACAACATCTAAAAATGTCACTTTATTCCTTGACTATGCGTGTGTAAATTTAATGGTCGGGTGTTGGTCATTGGCAGACTAAATGGATTTAATACGGTCTTGCTCAGAATGGTCCCAAATAAAGAATATGTCATCTATATATATAAGGCAAAATAACGGCGATTTAACACATTTGCTTAGTAAGATTTGTTTTCGATTTCTTGTCCCATTGCAGTGACTGGTATTTGGATAAAGTGTTCACCATTAAAGGAACATTCCTGAGTTTGCTACATTGTAAGATGTTTTCGACTAATAAAATATTTCTACGATTAAACTTACATATTAAACATATTTTCGTGTTTACAATATCAGTGTCTGTATATTTAATGTGTGTCTGGTCGTCTTAATATTTATAAGAAGCCCAAACTGGATGTTGTCTTCAAATAAGTTCGTACGTACGAAAAATATATTTGAGGAAATTTAACCTCGTATATTAGAACGATCACGTTTAATGTATAGTCACTAATATATTATGCAAAAATATTTGATATGTAATAACAATCGTTAAAAAGTCTATGTTATTCGATAACATCTTACAAATTGCAGCACACTCAGGAATGTTCCTTTAAAGCTGCCATCTTTGGTTTCAGTCTTATAAAATCAAGTTCAAATACAAGCATAACTGCACTTTTAATTCACTCGCGAGTCGTCGCCATTAACGCACATCGTCAAATGCTTACTACGTACTTCGAAACATTCTCGCCATTTTGTAATGCAACAGTAGCTAAACCGTGCTATTTGTAGCCGTATTTGACGTCGGTAGGAGCCCGTCAAGTGTCCCACTTTCAAAATGCTGGGTTTATGTTTAACAGTGCGGAGTGCGGCGTCTTATATGCACCAAATGTGATTGGATTAACTGTTCTAAATGCTTAAATAATAAAAACAAATATTACAGGGACTGCCGCTTTAAAGACCACACAATTACAGCTAGAGTTGAACCCATACCATGTATAATAGCCCAGACGAAAACAAGGTTTGACCTACAACAAATTGCAACAGAAATGATTTTTTTTTTGCATCTGTTCCCTGAACCAGTAGGCGGGACATAGCACAGTGGTAAAGTACTCGCTTGATGAGCGGTCGGTTTGGGATCGATCCCCGACAGTGGGCCCATTGGGCTATTTCTCGCTCCAGCCAATGCACCACGACTGGTACATCAAAGGCCGTGGTATGTGCTGTCCTGTCTATGGCATGGTGCATATAAACGATCCCTTGCTTCTAATCGAAAAAAGTAGCCCATGAATTGGCGACAGCGGGTTTCCTCCCTAATATCTGTGTGGTCCTTAGCCATATGTCCGACGCCATATAACCGTAAATAAAATGTGTTGAGTTCGTCGTTAAATAATATATTTCTTCTTTCTTTCTTTCTGTTCCCTGAACCCTACCTGAAGATCATATCAAAAATGTACATTGATGTACGAGGGGCAGATATGCTAATTTGCATGATTTCAAAATGGTCGCCATAACTCGTATATGCAAACACAATGGTGAACTATTCTGAAGATTCAATGGACAAATATATGGAATTATCGGTGCTAGGACCTAAATGTATTCACACAATTTCTGTAAAATTCATTCAGGGATATATGGATGAAAAGTAAAACTCAAGATTGCCGCCTTTGTTCAAAATGGGTTCTAATATTCACCAAAATCGCACATAAATATAGATACATACAACCAATGTACTTTTGTTAGTCTTACTAATATTGTCAAAGAAAGTATGTAAATATAAAGTAATTATTTAATTATAAAAGTGACATAAATTATATATTAAGCCCACCGTTAGCTTTTAACTGTATCGACTTACCTTGGCCAACTCATGAAAAGCTTAAAGGGACATACCCTAGTTTTTAAACACTAAGGCATATTTTTCACTATTAGAGCCGTTTATCATCACTGAAATCAAATATTACTTATATTTTATTGTTTACATTATCCATTTCCGTACAATCAAAATGTTTCTGGTCATCCTGGGGCTTCTAATACAACGAAATGCTTTTTTTTTTTTTTTTCATATATATATATTTTTTAAAACGCACGTGCGTCTGAGAAGTATCGGTTATTTAGTCGCGTTTTATTCTATGTTTGAGGGTAGTTCAACGTCTCAGGCCCTTGTTTCACTCTGTTGTAGACAAATTTGTTACAGGTTTGTAAATTAACCAAACTTAGTGTCCATTTTTACGGTTTGAAACTAGGGTCTAGGTGAAAAATATGCCTTAGTGTTTATAAACTAGGGTCTGCCCCTTTAAACATTTTTGTTTCTACATTAGATAATTATACCCTGTCATTTTTGTGATGCGTGTAATCTATACACACGAATCTGGTGGATTATTTATTAAAAATGGCGGCCACATGTTGTTGCTTTTAGACCAAACACCCCCATGCAATGTATCAAGACGCAAATGACGCTTTTAGATAGCATAGACGTCATACAGAGGTCTTTCCTACACGTGTTGCTCTAAAAAATATTATTCTTCCGATATAGGTTATGGTATTTCAATATTTTGTCAGCATGATGCTTGTATGAACAATTCGTAGCTAGGTCATGTGCCATACCCAAACATGAATTTACATTTACTGTTGACAATGATGACATAATTCTATAAACCATCGTGTTTGCCTAAACTCAATGTGGATGAAATGCAAATTCAATGACTGCCCATCAACACATATAGTTATTTTTATTATGGTAAACTATTTGTTTTTCAGATTATAATACACGTGGGCGGAAATGAAAGGGGTTGCTGGTGTGGGTAGGTGTAGATCATAAAAAGATCATCAGAAGATCGAGGTATGTCCTAGTCGCGACGAGCAATGGTTGTTTATGTGCCAGCATATGCAGCTATGAATGGTGTAATGAAAACATTCAAAAACGTTTATGATATAAGTGATATAATACAAGCTAGATAAAAGACAAAATAAGAAAGTCACATTTGCAAGACAGAAAAGAAATCACTGAATGTATCAGATCTGTTCTATACATTGATATAGACATAGACATTCAAACTGACGTTGGCATTCAATCTAAGTTTTGAGACAAAAGGGATGACTTCAGCCTCCCAGAAGCAATATTTCTTCTGTTTCACCTTTTTGGAATTTGCATATCACAATTTGTGAGGTATCTTAGGGCAGGCTTAATGTATGCCAGTTTCAGTACGTCATATTATTCTCGTACAGAAGTTGTTTTATCAGAGTTATAATAATCAACGACTCCTGAAAGCTTTCAAAACAGTTCGTGGTAGACATGTAGAGGCTAGTTCAGATCATAATTATTTACGCTATAGGTTATGTTTCTATATAGCATTAGTGGCGGTATCACTTTTATTTATATCAG
>NC_054710.1:25982436-26017436 GCF_016097555.1 Gigantopelta aegis
GTTAGGTCATCGGTCTACAGGCTGGTAGGTAATGAGTTCGGATCCCAGTCGAGACATGGGATTTTTAATCTAGATACCGACTCCAAACCCTGAGTGAGTGTTCCGCAAGGCTCAATGGGTAGGTGTAAACCACTTGCACCGACCAGTGATCCATAACTGGTTCAACAAAGGCCATGTTTTGTGCTATCCTGCCTGAGGGAAGCGCAAATAAAAAATCCCTTGCTGTTAATCGGAAAGAGTAGCCCATGTTATGGCGACAGCGGGTTTCGTCTCAAACTCTGTGTGGTCCTTAACCATATGTCTGACGCCATATAACCGTAAATAAAATGTGTTGAGTGCATCGTTAAATAACACATTTCCTTCTTTCTTTACATAGAACTAAATTACTATTGGCCTCTATATTTTGCCATTATAATACTTACAAATTTGCTCAATTTCCTTAATTTTGACAGCTGTTTCTGTTTAAATAATTTCATTCTATCAAAAGTGCAGGGAATTCAAACAGGGCATAATAGGGCATGGTATTCATCTCCTACACACTGATTCTGGTATAGTGTACACTATCTCTCATGGTATGAGATGTTACTCCGTCGTCCTCGTTCTACTGATAATGAATGATTAGCAGTAAGAAATTTAAGTAATCGAAGTGGCAAATTGTTTGGCAAATATATATGTTTCTTGACTAAATTCTGGTTCAATACAGTCATCCATTTTACTCTTTGAAGTATTCATCTTATTACTATTCCATTGTTGCCGACACTGATCCTTAAGTCTTGTTTCTATTGTGGATAGCAGCCATCCCTTACTTGAACAAAGGCAAACTCTTGTTGCCATACAACACTTAACCCACAGTTACCTAAATACTCTTAACATTATCTAACCATAAAGATTTATATGTGCCATTATAATATTTACAAAATACATTATTATATAATATAGATATTAATGTATTATCCTTGTCCAGAATAATTTTACACCAATATGATATTATAATTTTGTTAATTTGTAAACGTAGGGATATTTTAACAGTTTCTCCATAGGGTATATAATTAGGAGTACTTTTCTTTAAGTTTACTTTTTTTTAATAAAATAATTTGCAGACGCTCTAATATATCAGTATTACTGCATTCCCAAATTTCAGAACCATATGTTATTATTGGTATAATCGTATGATCATATGCCTTAAAAACAGAAAACAGCAAGCGTCTTAACTGTTGTGACGTAACTTCAACTACGCTGCGATGACGTCATTAATTACTATCTAGTTTGCCACTGTCGGTTGCCTCTTAAGTTGTATTTATTTATGTTTGTATTAAATGTCCGACCATATATACAAGAACCTTGGACAAAATTGATCGTAATGGACCTATTAATGTTATAGACAAAATATTAATGTAATTATTTGGTCAAGATGGTGGGAAAAGAAACTTATTGAGGTAGTTTCGACTAAATGGCGTCATTCTGCGAGTGTTAGCTGTCTGTCCCTAGGGAAAGGCAGATCTATCAGTCACACCGGAAGTGCATGGATTCATCTGTCTGGTATACAAGAAAGATTTATCTAGCACTGTGCAAAAGCTGGCTAATTCAGTTCCAGTGGCGGATCCAGAAAATCCATTTAGGGGGTCCCAATGACATGAGGCGGAATCCCAGGGGAACTTTGGGTGAGGTTTGGAGAGGGATCGTAAAAAAAATTAAAAAAAATTAATATATAATAAAATTATAACTCACAAAATTTAGGGGGGCCCGGGGTCTTCTGAGTTCAGATGGCAATAAAATAATCTCAATATACCCCGTATCATATACCATCACTTCGCGGATTTTGAGGATCATATTCTATGAACATGTTTTATGGTTGTTGCTGGGGGGTTTCGGGTGCTGTCTTATGTTGTTTTAACACAGCAAGATGTGTCGACACTTAGTACTTTAAATACGACTATTAGTTAACCCTAATTTTAAATATTAATTTCATGGTAGCATTTAGCTTACTTACGTCCAATCCAGAAGTCGACACTTGCATTGTCAAATTAAATGGTCTTCCAGTGGCAAATGGGAAATCTGCTTGCAGGCTCCCTGATTGGACCCAACCTGTTCCATAACCAGGTACCCGACGCGTCAATCGAAGTACTGTATTGGTATATATGTTCAAGTTGAAGATGACGTCAATGTCAAGGACTGCGTAGTTTGGTGTATACAAAAAGTCTATTGACATACTGAAAGAGATTGAACTATACAGATTATTACGCGTGCTTGTGTGTCGCACTGGCGAAACGGGTGTCAGGAGTATTGCATTGGCCGAGAGCGAGTGTGATACATGAATCCTGACACGAGTTTCGTTAAAATCAGTACGATTCACACGCGAGTGTAATAATTTCTTTACTATCCATATTATTATAAAAAGTACCTATTCGTTTTTAAACAACAAGTAAACAGTTTGTTTTGTTAAACAACACCACTAAAGGACATTGATTTATTAATCGTCAGCTATTGCATGTCAAGCAGTTTGTAATTTTGATCTATAGTCTTAGAGAGGTAACCCGCTACATGTGTTCCATAAGTAGCAAGGGGTCAGTTATATGCACCATCCCACAGACAGAGTAGCACATGCCGCGACGTGTTTTCAAAAATTGTTTATTGTCCCCACAAACATAAGCTAGGTCAAGGTTGGCCTTGCATCATTACTGTACATATTATTGTACATACATAAACATACATAATTAAAGCTATACAATCGTATTTAGTGCAGAGATAGGGGGCGAAGAGAGAGAGAGAGAGAGAGAGAGAGAGAGAGAGAGAGAGAGAGAGAGAGAGAGAGAGAGAGAGAGAGAGAGAGAGAGAGAGAGAGACTCGGACACATAACGCGACTTTTAATATATCAGTCGTGGTGCAGTGGCTGGATCTAGAAAAAAGCCAATGGGCCCATCGTTGAGAATCGATCCTAACCCGACCGCGCATCAGGCGAGAATTTTACCACTGGGATGCGTCGCGTCCCCATATTTAACTAAAGTTAAAGTTTGTGTTGTTTATCGACACCACTAGTTTGTGTTGTTTATCGACACCACTAGAGCATATTGATTTATTAATACTCGGCTATTGGTTGCGAAGTAGTGGGTAATTCTGACATTGTCTTAGAGAGGAAACCCGCTACATGTTCCCATAAGTAGCATGAAATATGTTGTATGTACCATCCGAGACAGGTTAGCACATACCACAGTATACCAGTCATGCATATCTAACGGTTTGACAGACAGTTGGAGACGTTATTAAACAACGAATTGTAAGACAAATGGTATCTAACTAATACGCTTCTTACACATCCTAACTGACCGCTGACCTAATTCGTAGAAAAATATCGTGTAGTAGGCCTCAACACCTGCTTACTTCTGCGTTGCGACTTGTTTGTCGTTGGTTTATAATTAAAAAAATACTAAACGAGCTTCCCTCAATACCATTTTTATGAAACTCGTCAATAGCTTTCGCTCGTCAGATACGAAACCTGTTCATTTATTTGATTAAAATAGTATGACAGGCACGCCCGTTTAGTATTTTATATTTATATTTTAAGAGTTAATCTATAATGTTCTATATAATTACCTCTAGTCATTGTAATATAGATATTATATTATATAAGACAATTTAATATGTTCTATATAATTACCTGTAATCATTGAAATATAAACAATATCTTGCAGGAGTTAATTTAGTATATTCTATATACAGATGTAATTACCTCTATTTGTTGTAATATATATATATATATATATATATATATATATATATATATATATATATATATATATATATATATATATATATATATATAACTCTTCAAAAAAATAAACGCAAAAGGGTACAAATGGGTTATAACTCCGATTTTATGTTTCCTACCGGTTCATGCTTTGTGAATATAAGGTCATTGCATGTCCCAAACACATTCCCACGGATACATTCGATAAAACGCAGCTACTGTACAATAAAGTTCCAAAATGTGAATATTCGCAAAAACGCAGCCACGTGCAAACCATGTCACCACTGAACGTGCGTTGTCTGCACGTGCAACATGAACACCGACAGTATAAAAGTGCAGGGTGTTCGCTTGCCTGGCCTCTGTATCTGGCCGACAGTTGACAATCCAGGACATGCCACGTCTCAGTGAACCGCAGAGAAACAATGCCATCGGCCGACTAGACGCAGGCGAATCCAGAACGGCCGTTACCAGGGCATTCCATGTGTCCCCAAGCACCATCTCCAGACTGTGGGACCGTTACCAGCAACATGGATCAACACGTGACCTCCCTAGATCCGGTCGACCACGGGTCACTACCCCCGGGCAGGACCGCTACATCCGGGTACGCCACCTTCGGGAACGATTGACTACTGCCACCTCCACAGCCGCAGCAATACCAGGTTTGCGCAGGATATCCGACCAGACCGTACGGAACCGCCTACGTGAGGTAGGAATTCGTGCCAGACGTCCAGTTTCGAGGTGTCATCTTAACACCACAACACCGTCGACTCCGACTGCAGTGGTGCCAGATTCATCGACAATGGCCTCAACTGCGATGGAGACAGGTGTGGTTCAGTGACGAGTCCCTATTTCTGCTCCGACGTCATGATGGAAGATGTCGCGTGTATAGGCGTCGTGGTGAACGTTATGCGGCAAACTGCGTGCAGGAAGTGGACAGATTCGGCGGGGGTAGTGTCATGTATTGTGGGCGGCCATCTCACACACTGGCAGAACTGACCTGGTCCACGTGCAGGGCAACCTGAATGCACAGGGCTACTTTGGCCAGATCCTCCGGCCACACATCGTTCCAGTTATGGCCAACGCCAACGCAGTGTTCCAACATGACAACGCCAGGCCTCACACAGCACGTCTCACAACGGCTTTCCTACAGAACAACAACATTAATGTCCTTCCTTGGCCATCGATATCACCGGATTTGAACCCAATTGAGCATCTATGGGACGAGTTGGACCGACGCCTCCGACAGCGACAACCACAGCCCCAGACCCTGCCCGAGCTGGCAGCAGCCTTGCAGGCCGAGTGGGCCACCATCCCCCGGGACGTCATCCGTACTCTGGTTGCTTCAATGGGCAGGCGTTGCCAGGCAGTTGTCAACACACGCGGAGGCCACACCCGGTATTGACTCCAGATGACCTTGATCTTGGTGGTGTGTCCTATCACTTACTCACAATGGACTAGAGTGAATTGTGAACAATCCTGCAACATTTGGTAATTATCGGACTCACCATTCAATAATTAAATCAATTCTCCAAATGTTACGACAATGTGGTTTTGCGTTTCTTCTTTTGAAGAGTATATATTATATGAGTTAATTTAGTATTTGTAATACTCTGTAATACTCAAGTTCATTTAGTTGTTCTATCTAAATATCTGTACTCATTGCAATACAAACAGTATATTACAGGTGTTAGTTTAACATGTTCTATATATAGCTATCTGTATGAATTGCAATATCAACACAATCTAAAAGGAGTCTAGTATGTATGTATAATTACCTGATCTCATCAAGAGGTGTGCCTAAGATTTCGAATGACGAACCAAGACCGAGTGTTGCAGGAATTGGTGCTTCAAAGGGTGAAGACTGAAAAAAAAACCCCAAAAAAAACAACAATCAGCGTAGTGTTTAACAAATTCTTAAAATGTTATATGCAAATTGAAATAAGTCGAGGTATATCACTGGGCCGTATCAGCTGTATCATAGCACGAAATGCATTCGTATCCATAGTAACCATAGTTATTCAATGTACTTCATGTCGTATAATAATGTTTTGTTAACGACACCAACCACTAGAGCATATTGATTTTTAATCATCGGCTGTTGCATGTCAAAAATGTGTCATGTTATACGACTTGAAGACACATTTTGTTTACGGTTATATGGCGTCGGACATATGGTTAAGGACCACACCGTTATTGAGAGAGGAAACCCGCTGTCGCCACTTCATGGGCTACTCTTTTCGATTAGCAGCAAGTGATCTTTTATATGCACCATCCCACAGACAGGATAGTTATACGACTTGGTAAAGAGAACTTGCGAGTACGATAAAACAAAGAAGATATACAAGGGTTGGGCGAACTGTGACATCTTTGGGATGAAATAGAAATGGAATGGAAAATTGTTTAACGGGCACATTCAGAGCAAGCTGTTGTAGGACAGGAAAAGTTGCGGTGGGTGAAGGAGGGACCGCCTGCACTGGCAGGTGCAAGGAAGCACCAGAAGTCCAACCGTAGTTGGTAACAGGCGCGGGGTGGTATGGTGCTATGTAATTTGGAATGTCCCGTTGGATTGAGCCAAAGGGAAATGAGTGCGCATTTTGATGAAGGAAGTTTGGCGCAGTTTTGATGGTCGTTCTAAAAATAAAGGGTAGGGAGCTACGTATAGGTTTGAAATTTAGGAGGCCGAGAGTAGCTCGTAGTTAAGACCTGCGGATGATGAGGTGTTTCCCTAGGTTGCCCATAGGGCCCTTAGAAAGGGTCTGATCGCTTCTGATCGTGGCATAACAACCCAGGGAAGACTCGGCGCAATTGTGTATATACACTGCAGTTGTGTATGTCTAGGAGGTAAGGTCGGTGTCTGGTGTTCCCTGAGTTCCGTCTCGTGGCGCTCTCTGTTCCGTGTGTTGTACTTCTCTTCTATCTCTCCGTTCTTGTGCCCTTGGTGCCTCCGCCAGCAGCAAGGAATTTGGGGTTTGGGTAGAGGGAGTCGGTATTCTTTTGTCTAGCTCCCTCATGTGACATCTTTTGGAGCATAGATGTTTATATGGTCATGTGTCTGTAGAATCCAAACTTGGTGGGCTTTTTTACCTATCTTGACGTTTGATATCGGTAAATGGCAAAAATGCAAAAAAAGAAAAATGGCGGCCAAAAAGTATAATTTTCTCACAACATTATGTGTATTTTTAATACACTATCGCTTGTAATATATGATTTTTTACGTTTTTCAGAAAGCTGATTTCAAATATGATGCTAAAATTTTGATATGGAACATGGAAAACAAAATTTACTGTTAAAGTGACCTATAATGAATGGAATCGTTTATAGAATCACATTAATATTGATCAATATTGTTGTATCCATTTTTCCAGGTGCAATATCCTATATGTACAGATTGGTTGAAGTTCTCTTTGTTTCTGTCCTATACTTATTTGCTATACAGTAAACTGATAAAGAAACGCAGAAGGACAAAATAAGTTTTGGCTGGAATGGCATAAGAATGTACATTTAAAATCACTTCCAAACTACACAATGAGGCTATTGTCAAGAGAATGGCTAGAATTATATATTTATTTTTAAAAAAATGAAAGAAATATGTAACTTTAGATACTTTAATTTTACTATTTTAGCTTAGTGATTTGTATAGTGAATGGATACATACAAATGCTCAACAGTAGCCCTACATCCCTTAATTGATCTAAGGGTTTTGGTCAAAAGAGGGAGAAAGGCTATGAAGAGAAATACAATAACAACAAATCGTATAAGAAGGTAAATACATTTAACATGAACATTAATGCCTACCTTAAACTAAGAAACACGAAAAGCATCGAATAGAGCTGGAGCATGATTTTGGTTTATAATGTCAGATGAATACATCGGTACATTAGTCTTAATAACTAGTTTAACGTGTCCATATACCACTAGGGTTTCGAACACGCCCATCCCGAGTCCGGTCTCCGATAGGATCGGGGGTCTGACTCGGGATAGGGATAACCTGACAAATGCGGTCAATTTTGAAATGTTGAATATTAACACCAAAAGTACCGTAATAAAAAAGGGGAAAATTGGGGTTAATAAATTTTGACTGCGTCCTTAAAGAGAAATATTAACATTCCGAACCTATATAAATTATCAATATAATATAATTTCGGCGCAAATTTAGATGGGCTGATCTAAAATTAATAATAATTATTGAACAGTATTCATTAGGCCCATGGCAGGTTAGGAGGAAAGGATATAAAATTGGCACAGGTATGCAAAAAAAAAAAAAAAAAAAAAAAAAAAACAAAAAAAAAAAAAAAAAAAAAAAAAAAAATAAACTAAATTAATTTTGGAAAAGGGGCTGCCAATCATATTCTAAACATTGGTGTGACCAGGTGAGGGTCGGTCGGTCAGGGAGTCCGGCCCTACACAAAACCTAAGGCCAAACCGCCTACGCCTATGGCCCCAAATAATGTCCAATCCTGGCAGCCTAGTGGTTGTTTAAGAACTTAGTAGAACTTCCTAAACTGACGCCAAAGGGTTATGAATTGCATCGTTTATGCCACTGGGAGAGTGACACAAAAGATCCAGCGATGGTTAATTTAGTGGGAAGGAGGAAGGTGTTAGAAGGTTATGCAGTCGAGCCCATCGGAAGGAGAGAGATGTACCCGGCCGATCCACGAAGAAACAGGCGACCTCTCAGTTGTCCTCTAAAATAACACGTTTAAGTCATTCAGAAGATGCTGCCATCACTTCAATCTATAAAACCTAGGGCAGTAGACGAGGTAATATTAACCAAGCCACTACTAAAGGCACAGACCAGACACCTACCAGACATCTGCTCTGTTAAATTGCATTAGGTTTTTTTTTTTTTGTTTTTTTTTTTTTATTAAAAATATAAAATAATGATTAAAATATGCATACGGTACCAAGCCCTTGGTGAAAAAACACCATGTGACACTATGTGAAAAAAAAAACTAAAACAGAATCAGTTTCGAATAAAAATATAAAACAGATGATACATTTATAGCACCAAATAGAAGAACCTAGTGACTTAGATCCAAAAAACAAAAACAAAACAAAACACAAATCCATTTATAAGTAGGTCATTGATATGATAATGATTTGAATTCAAGCATGTCTTCAGTTGTTTACTAACAGGACGAGTTAGAACAATAACATTAAGTGTCTTTTAGATTCCAGGGTGTAGCTTAGATATTTAATGGTATACATGTGTTTATCTACTCAATACAAACATTTTCAGCTAATAGGTTATTACCAGTATCTACAGTTATAAGTTATGTCGTTTGATTGGTTTCTTCACATGCATGGGAATACATCTGTTGGATTGGTAGACTTTAAATGTGCATTCCTTGTTATATATAATGTTCTATCCTGAAATCTTTTTTCACGTTCTTATTTTGCTAAAAGAACTTCAACCAATCTTTAAATATTGGATTTGACACCTGGACGATTGGATAAAATATATTAGTCAAAATCAATCGGATAGTATACTTTGCCAGTACATATAATTATCCATGCATCAGATCACATGTTGGACATCATGTTTGATATTAGCACCGTTATGAAAATTTAGACGTTTTGCTATTATCCGACATCAAACGTCCTGCTACGTCTAAAATTCCATTAGATTCAGATTCTACTGGTAAAATGCTCATAGACACAACTCTGCAAACTCAACTTTAAAGAAAAGAGTTCAAGCTTGCCCAACCCTAGTTATACACACGATAAATCTGAACGACTAAACGATATTTCGATATCAAATTCGTATCTCTGCACAAGGCAGAGTCGAGAGGAATTTAGAATGTTTGTTTAATTGCTTCAACGGTCCTCTGCCTGGTGCTCGTACGTAGGCACACATCCGTTCTCCAGTGAGATGCGTACATAATACATGCCCAGGGCCGTATCTCTGCACAACGCAGAGTCGAATGGGCATTTGAAGAACTAGTGGTCGATTCCATGTGCCTCGACTATAGGAAGACAACCACTCCCGAGGAGATCCTGTACTGGAGATTTGATCCCTCTTGCACAACCAAAAAGAGGACTGCCATTCCCTGGTTTTCAATTATTAGCGACTAATTATCAAAATAATTTTTTAAAAAGAAGACTTTCTTGGCTCCAGGATGCATGTTAACTATAGTTTGTGCCAGATCTTTCGTCAGAGACTAAACAAATATTAATATTAATATTAAATTATGGAATATTTATAGGATATTGAGCTAGCTTCTATTTCGTTTCGTGTTAATATCCCGAGTAAAAACAGTTTCATTTGTCACGAGTTTTAACTATTTCACTATTTAAATCAACATGATACCAAATGGTAGGGAGTTTAATATCTTATGTATTAGCCATAATCGATCTTAAGCTATATCACTCAACTCATTTAGCTAACGTTCCTGTACAGTTTTAATGTGCCAATTGGTGATGTCATCGCGTGACTTCGAAGTGTTACGTCCCACTTGCCGTCCTAGTGTGACATATGACTTTGATATGTACCAATATATATTTTAACCATATGGGTAATAATTAAACATATGACCGGGAATAGTGACTTTAATAATACTCACGACGTTATAGAAAGCGACAGGTTCACAGGAACCGTCAGTACCATCCCACAATCCAGACGAGGTACATATCCTAGACTGACTGAGTCCAACGAACTTGAAGTCTTCCAGGCACGAGTAGTACGCAACACTGTTTACCTCCAGTGACGTATACGTGACGGTTCCATTGGGTATATCAGGCTTGTCACATTGCGCTGTCACTTCTGGGAAAAAAGGAAATATTCTTTATGTGGCCAAACCAATGAATTACACCAACAGACAGGAAGATAGACAAATGGATAACTGAATAGATACAAAATGTGTGTAATATACAATATACCGTGTCCCCCGATATCTGGTCATGTCCACATCATATCCGACATTGGATGGAGATAGAGCACACTAAAAGACCCCTTCAAAAAAACGAGAAACAATGTGAGATAAAAATATATATATATATATATATAGAGAGTCTAGAGTATGTACAGGCATGTGAGAGCAGATATAGAGATAATATATATAGATATAGATAGAGAGATAGATATGGAGGGCAATAGCCATGGCCAGCCCGTTCACCTGACCTGTCAAACATGTTTGTTTAGTCTTGGCCAGAAATGTCGACGCGTTAACCCTCCAATGAACAGGGACAGTTGGTTTTTGGCACTGAGGCAGAGTGGAGGGCAATTTTTGATGTTGTCATTAGGACTTAAAAAAACTCTGTCCGACGTCGGGGGGTCATGCTTGCATACTTGCACATGGTGGACATACACGCTATTGAAACATATTCTTTGTGGTCAAATTTATTTACCATCGTTATGAGTGGTCCTTTATGAAATCGCACATTTCACCCCTAGTGCTGTTGTGCACTGTGATATTATCATTTTATGGGTTTATTGAGTATACTCGTGTTTATTTATCGCCAAATTTTATTATACTTACAAAATATATTTTTCCATTAGTAACAACTTGTGTTTATTTGTGTTGTTTTCAATACCAGATAAACGGTCTTTAATATACCAGTCGTGGTGCACTGGCTGGAACGAGAAATAGCCCAATGGGTCCATCGACGGGGATCGATCGCAAATCGACCGCGCATCAAGCGAGCGATTTACCACTGAGCTAATACAACATTTACGTTGTTTTGAAGTAAAGAGAAACACATTGTAATGCTCGACTGACAGCTAACGGTTTTGTTTTGTCTAGCGACACCACTGGGATACGCTAATTCATCTTAAAACTCAATTTTGAAAGATATATAATAGAGTATGTGTGTAGGTGTGCTTGCTTGTTGTGTATGTGTATTTATGTGTGTCTATATATATTAAATGTATATACCCTTGTAACTTCGAGATCGTAAGGTTTGACTTGATCAGGAAGACCAACACAAATATCTCTTGTCTGCACTTATATATGTCTATTCGCACGATGCGCGGTCGGTCTGGGATCGTTCCTCGTCGGTGGGCCCATTGGGCTATTTCTCGTTCCAGTCAGTGTACCACGACTGGTACATCAACGGCCGTGGTATGTACTACCCTGTTTGTGAGATGGTGCATATAAAAAAGCCCTTACTGCTAATCGAAAAGAGTAGCCCATGAAGTGGCGACAGCGGGTTTCCTCTCTCAATATCTGTGTGGTCCTTAACCATATGTCTAGCGCCATATAACCGTAAATAAAATGTGTTGAGTGCGTCGTTAAATAAAAACATGTCCTTCCTTCTGACGTATACATTATATATGTACGTGTGTCTCTGTCGAACATAACATATTATTGTTATTCCTACTATATAATACTGACAATACCAAAAACAGACGATAGAAGAAAAAAAAATAATCATATACTATCAAGCTTAATACAACGTGTTCTTGTAAACAGTATATGCAACTTTAATCCTAGTCAGCAATTACTCGATTTTCAAATGACATAAAACTATGTGACGCGGTATTTTTGAGAATGGAAATGACGTCAAACTTGATTGACGTTATTTTGTATAGCCTTACATAAAAATAAACTAGTGCGTAAATGTGTTTTGTTTTCGGAACTCTGGACAGCTTGCAATGTAAATTTGCTTCAGAAATACATTTTTTTTATGACTTTCAATGGACACGTCTAATTTTAAGATGTTATCAAATTCTCACAGTATGTGATCTGAAAAAAATAACACATAGATTGATGACACTGGATATGCTAGCTATTATATATTATAACAATCCTTGATATGTGGCCATGTGGAATAAAAAAGTACATCCTCGGCCGCGAACATTTCTACCTGGGACGAGGGTTGTCCAGTCCCATGGTCGACATTTTCACCACCGATGGTGTACTTTTTCTATCCCACATTACCGCATATGATGGACTAACGTTTACATTTGACAATTTTGTTATGAATAAACTGCACTATCATATTGGCCGTTCGTCATATATTACCAACGAAGTCATATTAAAAACAACCGCGTGATATCCCATGTGGGATAGCTAATTCTTACATAGGATTCTTTCATGGGGTAGCTCTGTCCCAAATACCTGAGGATGATATATATATATATATATATATATATATATATATATATATATGTGTGTGTGTGTGTGTGTGTGTGTGTGTGTGTGTGTGTGTGTGTGTATGTATGTCTGTACGTATGTATGTATATATATATATATATATATATATATATATATATATATATATATATATATATATATATATATATACTATCTGAAGTATACCAAAAGAAATAAATAACACAATACACAATGTTCATGGAAGGTTAGATAGGTTCCAGTATTGTTCGTTATAATGCAATCAATGACGAATAGTCGCACATTACTGCGTTTGGGCGATGCCGCACATGCAAAATGAGTTTATTCATCAAATTTATACTGCACGAGAAACATGATACTCGTGGACATAAGGGTATAAAAAAGGTGCCATTGCTTAGAACCTGCCTCAGTCAACAGTAAAACACCAGAGAACATGGAAAGGACAACTGCTGAAGAGAGAGAGAGAGAGAGAGAGAGAGAGAGAGAGAGAGAGAGAGAGAGAGAGAGAGAGAGAGAGAGAGAGAGAGAGAGAGAGAGAGAGAGGGCGTGGGGGGGGGGGGGGGGGGGGGGGGGCAGCTAGCTAGCTATTGGTATGGTGCAGGTGGGTGCGAGTTATGCCCATGTGGCAATAATCCTGAATTGCACAAAACTGACGATCACCAGCTTAATACAGCGTTACAGGGTGACTGGCAGAACTGTAGACAGAAGTGGAACACCCCGCGTCACTACAGCCAACGAGGACCGCCATCTCCACATCTTACACTTACGTAACAGATTCCTCACTGTGACGTCATCTGAGCGACTGGCCTTGGACATGTCATCAGTCGTCACACTGTACATCGTCGACTACGACAGCATGTCATCAGGGCCTATCGACCATTCAGAGGGATGACATTGACTAGGCAACATCGACTTCGACGTTTACGTTGGGCACGTCAGTTTCAACGTTGGCAACATCGGAACTGGCAACGTGTACTCTTTTCTGATGAGAGCAGGTTCCAGTTATTCAGAGCTGATGGCAGGACTCGGATATACCGACGTGCAGGAGAGAGAACAGCTCCGTGCTGTGTTCAGGAGACTGAACCGTTTAGTGGTGGATCTGTGATGGTCTGGGGCGGTATCTGTGGCCAACAGCGGACAGACCTTTATTGTCATTGACGGAAATCTTAACGCACGCCGTTACATTAACCAGATTTTACGTCCCGTCCTGTTACCGTTCTTGCAACACCATCCTAGACTCTTGTTTCAACAGGACAATGCCAGACCTCACACAGCTCGTGTGGTGCAACAGTTCTTCGCCGGAAACAACGTATATGTTTTGCCATGGCCAGCCCGTTCACCTGACCTGTCACCGATAGAACATTTGTGGGATCATCTTGGCCAGCGAATTCGACGTCGTCCTAACCCTCCAATGAACAGGGATCAGTTGGTACAGGCACTGAGGCAGGAGTGGAGGGCAATACCTGATGTCGTCATTAGGCGCTTAACAAACTCTGTCCGACGTCGGGTCCATGCTTGCATACTTGCACACATAGTGGACATACACGCTATTGAAACATATTCTTTGTGGTCAAATTTATTCACCTTCGTTATGAGTGGTCCTTTATGAAATCGCACATTTCACCCCTAGTGCTGTTGTGCACTGTGATATTATCATTTTATGGGTTTATTGAGTATACTCGTGTTTATTTATCGCCAAATTATTATACTTTCAAAATATAACATTTGTATCAACTTGTGTTTTGTGTTGTTTTCAATACTTTGAAAAAATAATTGGTATACTTTCTTTTAATCGTCAGTTTATATATATATATATATATATATGATGATGAGCCGTCACATGGGAAAACCTACAACTTGGCAACAAAAATGGTGTGTGTGTGTGTGTGGGGGGGGGGGGGGGGTAAATAACAGGTAATAACGTTAAAAAAAAACTAAATCTCAGGTATTTGGGCTCTATCTGAATTATATCTTTTAAAAACACAGCATTAATGACGTCACTTTTTCAACATCAAAGTAGACGACATCAAAATTAAATGTCAACGTTATTACCTTATTCTCTGTTACTTTTCGCCCGATTTCAATGATTTGGAATCAATACTTTTTAATGTTTTGATTACCCAGTATTTTAAGTTGTATATTCCGATTATTATTATTTTTTTTTTTTTTAAAGCAATATATTCTGATATTTTTTACATAAATCTACAGATCCCATACATGAATGTAATACAAATTAGTGACCGATATCAAATTTAGCGAACTACAACATTTGCACTCTTTTTTCAAAGTTCCTGTTACATTTTACACCCCACCCCATTTTATTCAGATTCCTGTATCCACCGAAGAGTAATTTCATATTTTGTTGGTGCCATACTGTCGAACAATATCGTTTCATTATTTGGTTACTGGGGGCATGTGGTATCCTGGTACTTGAGCCGGACTAAAGGTCGAATTTTTTTTTTTTTTTTTTTATATATATAGTTTTGTTTCTGTTGTGACAAATGTTTTCGCTGCTTCATTTATAGAGGGGCGGCCGGCGCGTTATTGCATTTTGCCGTCCCACTTTCGTGTTTTCCGCCCCCTTTTTCTCCACCCCTGTTTATTTCCTCGCATCCTATTATATTTTACAGTATCCAGCTCCACTATTTCATATTGGACACTCAAAAATAATAATAATAAATCAGTTTGCACACTCAATCAAGTGTTTGATTCTATGTTCATTGTTATCGTCAACATCATCGTTTATCATATTCATACAATACAGTTAAAGTTAAAGCTATTGACATTTGGTAATATTGACCTATAGTCTTACAGAGGAAACCCGCTACACTGTTCTATTAGTAGCAAGAGATATATTATATGCATCATCCCACAGACAGGATAGCACATGCCGCGGTCTTTGATATACCAGCTATGGTGCACTGGCTGGAACGAGAAATAGCCCAATGGCTTCACCGACAGGGATCAATCCCAGACATTCTCACGCATGAGGCGGGCGCTTTGCCACTGGGCTAACTTCGTCATCCAATACAGATACTGTTTCTTCCTTGTAAAGAAAACCATCTTTCTTCCTTTTCAACTGTTCTCAGTCTTAGTCTTCTATTTTTAATTTAAAAATGTCCCACACAAGAGTACACGAGCTCTTATAATGTATATTTGTTGTAAACAAAACCATCTCCTTTCTATACACGTGACGTGTAGTGAGTAACGTGAAGAGATATTATAATAATTTAATAGTTATCCTGCACACACGACTGTAAGAAGTATAACCTTCCAAATGTCCGCCTAGCTATCTTACAGTCAGAGTACTTGGCCTAGACCAGCTTATGCAATGCCATCATGGCGTATAATAAAGGTATATAAATGAAACTTCTCTGTTGTTACCGTACCGCAATGTAAATGTATGTGCAAACGATGGCAAAATAAATAATTAAAAATGTAGTATTGTCACAGATGTTTTTTGTAGGAAATAATAAATATGATTTAGTTTTCAATAGTTCGTTTACAAATAGAAATAAGAACATAAATAGTGGTGTTGATTGTAGTTCACCAACAGGTAGGCCTAATCGAATGGTAGACCCTTGCAACCCAATACGATCCTAATTTGATGTCTGGTCTAACTATATTCTATAACTTCTAGGGAAAGTTGCTGAACTTCATGTAGTGTATAATCATGTACGTTATAAAAATGTGTGATACTTGCATATCATATCGATATATAGGACTTCTCTCTATTTTTGTAAATGTGTATCAAAGTACAGATGGTATCACTAACGATCCAGACCAATGTTCTCAGGTTTTTATTTCTAAAAAAAATACAAAATAGCAACCAAAACAATACTCTACATAAAGGTGTATGTTTACTGCAAACTGTTCTTCGTGTAAAGAAGAAGATGTCATCTTCTTAGATTCTTCAAAACAAACAGAGTAAACAGCATGTCAACTTTTACTTGCGTTTATATGTGACGTGAACATTTGAGCCGCGTTTACTCGGTTTCTGACGTTGTAGGTTTCTGTGTGTGATGGCTCATATATATATATATATATATATATATATATATATATATATATATATATATATACATATATATCATATATACATATGCATGCATGTACATACATATACATACATATACATATATACATACCATATATATATATATATATATATATATATATATATATATATATATATATATATATATATATATATATATATATATATATATATATATATGAATATATGTGTGTGTGTGTGTGTGTGTGTGTGTGTGTGTGTGTGTGTGCGCGCGTGCGTCTGCATGTATGTGTGCGTGCGTGCGTGCCTGTGTGTTGTAAGTGTAGACATAAAACATGATATTGCTTACCAAACCCGACGGATCCGACTTCTGTTGTTTGCGTCAGCTGTTGCAGTCTAGAGGTGAACCCCATGCACCGCTGTTGATCTTTGTTGTAGACGAACCCCAAACAGGTTCCTCCAGATCGTCGGGTACAAACGTGGAGACAGTGGCTTTGTGACTGGATCCCAGTCTTGTTAAACAACGGATCTTCCTTGACAGATTTGTTGGTGAAAAGTCGGAAATAGTTACGTTGGCTGGGTTCGCAGTGTTGAGAAGAAACAGACGACACAACAGCAGCGAGTACTATTAAGTACGCACGTGTTTTGAATTCAGTATTGAATTCTTGAACATTCATCATGGCGTGATGATTTGAATATGTGAAGATCGTTGAAACAATCAGTTTTGACTAGTTCTAACTTAAATATTATTGTAGCAACTTACTAAACAAATTCAAACAAACATATGAAAAAAAACATGTTATTTAAAATTAAATCCATTGACTGTTACAAACATGAGATTAAATACTCTTCCTTAAACTTAAACTCCACCGTTGGCGTATTCAATGTAAATGTGAAATACAAATAGTCGAGTAAACTAACACACTCTAGGACATATTTCCGTTCTTGTAAATGCGACCTTTCGAATTTGCGTTATATGGAGATAATGTTCGAAATACAATGACAGTTTTATTACCGAAATGTCATGTGTAAATGTGAGTCTCTTAACGCTAAAACTAGAAACAGAGCTGGACACGTACCCGACAGTAAAATAAATACATCGTTCTGTAATGCGAACCAGCAGTTAGGTCGTGCAGGTGAGTGTCAATGAATTATTTAATTAAGATTCGATTAACACTAATCATGTAGCACATCCAAAATTCCCAGGTGGATGTGTCCACGACAGGCACACAACACCATTTGTCGTCCCGTTACTTATTCATTTCAACTTATTATCGTGCTTATATCAAATTTAGATTCTATCACGCTATCCTAGGCACATATATGAACTATCCGGCCTGTCTGTCCAGGACAATGGGTTAGTTGTTAGTGGTTACTTGTTGTATCAGGCTTAATATAGTCCGGTTTAGGAAATAGTTCCTCATAAACAAGATATAAAAACAAATCAGATTTTTGAAAAATATTTTTTTTATTATTCACGTAGGTTGACCTTTGAAGTATTTAAATAATCCATTGCTTTGAAGTTATTTGTTATATGAAGTACTAACCGATAACAACTGTTCAAGTGGTATAGTACCACTTCTATATAACAACAACACAAGGCGGTCTTCAGACATGACAGCTGTTAACTGAAACGTTCGTTTTTGTTCTACGCTGACTTTTTTTTTTTTTTTTTTTACACGGAATTTGTCTGATGAGATCTCTCCCAGTTGAGAGATTTTGGGCCGAGCACCGGTGTAGCATATGATTTGCACCCCCAAGAAAATGCACTCCCCAGTCATTATTATACGTATACGTATAATACGCACTCCCCTTGAATTGTCTGCACTCCCCCAGTTATTATACATATAATATGCACTCTCCACTACTATATTTGAATACTGAATCCATATTCATTTAGTCCACTATCGGTCCAGGGGCGGGTCGTAGCTCGATGGTATAGCGCTCGCTTGATGCGCGATCGATCTAGGATCGATTCCCGTCGATGGGCCCATTGGGCTATTTCTCGTTCCAGCCAGTGCTCCACAGCTGGTGTAACAACGGCCGTGGTGTGTACTATCCTGTATATGGGATGGTGCATATAAAAGATCCCTTGCTGCTAATCAAAAAGAGTAGCCCATGGAGTGGCGACAACGGGTTTCCTCTCTCAATATCTGTGTGGTTCCTAACTACATTTTGTATATGTCTGACGCCATATAACTGTAAATGAAAATGTGTTGAGTGCGTCTTTAAATAAAACATTTCCTTCCTTCCTTCCCCTATCGGTCCCCACCGGAGGGGACTATATGTTTTAACACCGTCCTTCTGTCTGTCTGTCTGTCTGTCTGTCTGTATGTTCGTCTGTCCACATATACTTTTCCGGATGTCCCCCTCCCCAATGCCTCAAGATATTGAGCTCACATTTTGTATATAACTTTATCATGTACTGTTACAGATCAAGTTTGACTTTCATGGCGATTTACCCATTTTTCACAGAGATATGGTTCTTGCTTTTAGAAGATATGGAATTTACTTTTCCGGACTTTGGTTTTGCAATGCCACAAGATATTGAGCTGAAATTTTGTGTATAGCTTTATCATGTACTATTACAGATCTTGCATGACAAGTTACCCTCTAGATTATACATATAATAATGAATTGGTTGTGCATATTACATATAATGAACGCGGAGTGTAGATTATATGAATAATAATGAACGGGGGAGTGCAGATTATGTGTATAACAATGAATGTGGGGTGTATATTATAAGCAAACTACTGAATGGAGAGTTCACATTATATAAGTAGTAATGTATTGGTAGTGCAGATGGTGTGTATGGTAAGGCATAAGTAGTGTAGGTTATATGTATAATTATGCAGGTGGAGTGTATCGTATTGTAATTTATGGGTAGTATAGAATGTATGTCTAATAATGAACGTAGAATATAGTATGTGTATAGTGATGAATGGGGAGTGCAGATTATATGTACAGTAATACATGGGAAGTGTATGATATATGTATAGTAATGAGTGGAGAGTGCAGATTATATGTATAGTACAGTAATGGGGAGTGGGAAGTATATGATACATGTATAATATAATGACATGATGATAGCACATATATATGTATATTAATTACGTCGGGATGTGTAGGTTAGAATGTATAATTAGTCATAGGACCCAGTGACGCAGGTCGATCCTAGATTTATGGGTAGTATAGCAATAGTGTGAATAATTACCGTAGAATAAATTATGTATATTCGATGAATGGGGAGTGCAGATTATATGTCCATCCTCAATTGAAAATGGTTTGCAATGTCGTCTAAAATGTCTTTCATATGTATAACTTCCTTGCTATTTTTTTTTGATATAAAAGTAAACAAGCATTATATGATCCATCCGATCACCACACATGATGAGTTATTTCTATTCTGCAAATTTGCAAGGGTGTATGAAAAGTAATGAGTGGTTCGCCCCAGATTCATATGTATAGTAGATTCGCCATGGGAGTGTACCAGCTTTTACATACATCACAAACACTCAATAATAATGTATATTTAATATATGTGTAGTCATCATATTCACAAGGACATATACATATAATTTGAGTGTATGGGGGGGGGGGGGGACTGGGGAGTGCAAATCCAAGGGAGTGCAAAATTATATGTGACACCGGCCCAAGATGTCTCAATTGGGACATCTGGGACATATTGGACAGGCCAAGGTGTCCCAAGTGGGACATATTGGACAGGCCAAGAGACACCACATAAAATAAGGATATTAAACTCGTGTTACATTTGTTTAAAAAAAAATCACAAAACAAATGTGTTTAACAACACTTCTAGAGCACATGAATTAATTAGTAAAAGGTTATTGGATGTCAAACATTTGTTTATTCTGACACGTAGTATTAACAGGAAACCTGTCACAGTGTATACGCACTATCCCACAGAAAGGACGGCACATACACAAACCTTTGATATGCCAGTCGTAGGGCCATTTTGAAACTGTGCGTGCCTAAAAAAGTGGTTATACTTTCGGTATTAATCCGCTCGTTTGAAATGTCCTAAAATGATGGGTTAATCCTCTCGGTGGAGCTATTGAGGTTTTTCTATTCCAAACAGTGAATCATGAATGGCATATCATAGGCAATAGCATGAAATATGTCGTGTAAATCTATGTGTATCTGCGTCTGTGTGCTTGCGAGCGTGTGTGCGTGCGTGTATGTATATGTATATATTTATGCATGTATGGATGTAGGTAGGCTGGTGGGTTGGTACGTGTTTATGGATGGATCGATGGATGGTTTAAAGTTTGTTTTGCTTAACTAGAAATATTTATTAATCACCGAATGTTTTGAAAGTCAAACATTTCGTAATTTTTACATAGTTTTGGAGAGGAAACCCGGTACATTTTTCCATTAGTAGCAAGGTATATTTTGTATGCACCATCCAGCAGACTGGATAGGAAAAACCATATTATTGGATATACCGCATGTGTGGAACGATACATACTGCAATGGGTCCACTGATGGAGATCGATCCCAGACGGACCGCGCATCAGATGTTTGACATCCAATAGCCGACGATTAATTAATTAATGTGCTCTAGTGTTGTCGTTAAACAAAACAAACTGTAACATAACTAACACTATACTATACTTCTGTTATCTTTCATATGAGTCGTGACAAACAGACCACAATTTAAGTCCGAGTTTCGTCAAAGACATGAAAAAGGTAGACAGAAGTTCAAAATATGCCATACTTTTGATCAGTACTCCATCGTAATTAGCAGATATAGCCTCCATATATCTACCATAAAGCTTATTGATGCCTCTGAGGTCGGTGGACATCATAACCCTGATCTAACAACTTCTGTGCCAGAATGATATCGATGCATGCAACAGTCAACCTCGACATATTTTCAATATATAGATATTCTTGCATCAATACATACATGCATACATATATATATATTTCTATATATATATCTATATATATATATATATATATATATATATATATATATATATATATATATATATATATATATATATATATATATATATATATATATAGTCGTCCCTGCCAGTGTACCATAAGTTGTATATCAAAGGTCGTGGTATGTGCTATCTTGCCTGTGGGATGGTGCATATAAAATATTCCTTTCTAGTAATGCAGCATATACACACTGTTTGACCTCCAGTAGCCGATGATTAACAAATCAATGTCTTCTAGTGGTGTCGTTATACCAAACAAACTTTACCGGTAACCGGTGTTTGACCCAATATGTTCCAATTGAGTTTTATCACCTCTCGATAGTGTTGTATTTTTCACAGACATAGAAATTGTTTTGAACTGCACGGAATAATTAATGGTGGTGTGTAACCCTGTGACATTGATTTATTTGTCATTATCATTTATCATGTCACATATTTGGTAATTCTGACATATATATTTTCCTTTAGTAGCAAAGGATGATAACACCTACAACGGACTTTCGTGTACCAGTCGTGGTGCACCGGCTAGACCAAGAAATAGCCCACTTGCCCCATCGGCTGAGATCGATCATAAACAGACCGTGAATGAAGCCAATGTTTTACTATTGGGCTACGTCCCGCCCTTGGTATACCACTAGAACATATTGATTTATTAGCCGCCGGCTATTGGATGTCAAAACATTTGGTCATCCCACATACAGGATAGCACATACCACAACCGTTGATGTACCAGTCGTGGATAAATAGCTTTCTTTGTTTCTTTCCTGAATCGAATATGAATACACCTGTGACAGTACTTAAATAAGTGTAGCGCATTGTGTATACCCGATAATGGTTTTGCATTAATTTTTTGTTTCTCTCGGGTAAATTGTTAAAAGCAGAAATATTATATATGTTTATGCTTTGTAAAAGATGAGGTTTGGTATGCGTTTGTTAGCGGCAATTTCATTAGAGGTAAGTGTATCAAACTGAATGAACTCGCTTTAAACTGTTATTTGTTTGCCATATTTGTTTAATGATTTTGGTTTTAAAATACGTTTAACGTTAATTATTTACACAGCACTAAGTAATTGGTTTTGCATATTTAATTCCACCTCAATGATGGAAGCTGCGTGCAATTTATTAAAATGGTGTTTATAAGAGTTGTATTAAAGGCGCAGACCCTAGTTTCAACCCGTAAAAATGGACACTAAGTTTGGTTAAGTTGCACACCTGTAAAAGATTTGTTATAACGTTACAAGATAGTGAAACAAGAGTCTGTAACTTTGAAATGGTGAAATAGTGTTAACCATAGACTAAAACTCGACTCCATAACTGTTATTTCTCAGACGCACGTGCGTTTTTAAAAATATGAAAATGGCATTTTGTGCTGTTAGAAACACCAGGATGACCAGAAACACTTCGAAAATAGATAATCTGAACAATAAAATATAAGCAATGTTTGATTTCAGTGATCATAAACGGCTCTAATAGTAAACAAATATGCCTTGGTGTTTAAAAACTAGGGTATATCCCTTTAAAATGAATACATTTATTTTAACTTGATGTTTGCCGTACTATTTTTTTCCAAGATATATAGCCTACGATTTGGATAAATAATAGTATTTTTAGCGTTATTTTTTATATGCACAGCCTTAATATGATTTTATACAAATTTGATTCCACCTCTAGCCAATGATGGAAGCTAAATATAAAACCGAATTACACTTTCTCACTAAAAAGGGACATTCCTGAGTTCGCTGCAATTTTTAAGATGTTATCGTCTAACACATACATTTTAACGATTATAATTCCACATCCAATATATTTGTATGCCTAAAATATTAGTGGCTGTATATTAAACGTGTTTCTGATCATTCTAATATTTGTACTAGGTTAAATTTCATTTTATTTCCTAAATATCTTTTTGTTATACGTAAGAAATTATTTGCAGGCGATTCGGTGCCATAGGTTCGTTAGTCGAGTTAAAGAGCATCCTTTTTATGGATGTCTCAATAGCTCAAAAGGTAACGTGACAAGTCTGCAAAGTTGCGGGCGATTCGGTGCCATAGGTTCGAATCCCAGCAACGGCACGGGAACATTTGTGAGGCGACAAAGGATTTAATTATCCCCTGCGTCAGTGTGTTAATATATATATGTATGTAACAGTCAACCTCGACATATATACAATATATAGATATTCATACAGCAATACATACTAGCCAGTGCCAGGTCTGCCCATTGTGTCATGCACGTAAGCGGGATCGACCGCGTAACTTGTAGACACCATGTATATAGTTGAGTTAAAGAGCATCCTTTTTATGAATGTCTCAATAGCTCAAAAGGTATCGTGGCAAGTCTGCAACGTTGCGGGTCATTCGGTGCCATAGGTTCAAGTCCCAGCAACGGCACGGGACAATGTGTGAGGCCAGAAAGGATTTAATTATCCCCTGCGCCAGTGCGTTAATATCTATGTATGTAACAGTCAACCTCGACATATATACAATATATAGTTATTCATACATCAATACATACATACATGCATACATACTTAGTCGTTCCTGCCAGTGCACCACAAGTTGTATATCAAAGGTCGTGGTATGTGCTATCTTGCCTGTGGGATGGTGCATATAAAAAGGTTCCTTTCTACTAATGCAGAACTTAATAACTGTTTGACCTCCAATAGCCGATGATTAACAAATCAATGACTTCTAGTGGTGTCGTTATACAAAACAAACTTTAACGGTAACCGGTGTTTGACCCAATATGTTCCAAATGAGTTTCAACACATCTCGATAGTGTTGTATTTTTCATAAAATATATTCTTACATAGAAATTGTTTTGAACTGCATGGAGTAATTAATGGTGATGTGTAACCCTATGACATATGATGTTGCAACGTTAATAGCCGCTTGATAATCTAGTTACGCCCAAAAGGCGGGATTCGCGTCAGTCAGTTGAAAGCTCTCCTCAGGTTTAGTGGTTCGTTAGCTCGAACCTCCTCGCCATAATCCGTTTCTCAACATATGCCCACGAACGGTATACCAAAAGTTAAAGTGTGTTGTATTATTTATCGACACCTTTTGAACACATTGATTTATTTATCATTATCATTTATCATGTCAAATATTTTGTAATTCTGACATATATATTTTCTTTTAGTAGCAAGGGAGTTTTTATATATGCGCTATCCCACAGACATGATAGCACATACAACGGACTTTGGTGTACCAGTCGTGGTGCACCGGCTAGAACAAGAAATAGCCCACTTGGCCCATCGGCTGGGATCGATTCTAAACAGGCCGAGAATGAAGCGAATGTTTTACTATTGGGCTACGTCCCGCCCTTGGTATATCAAAGGTTATATCACGTGTTGTGTTGTTTCTGGGAGAAATATATAATCAGTCTAACATTGCTCTAGTTGAAAACTGGCTGTAACAAATCGATGTCTCTTACTTTTCAGGAATTGAGTTATATGAACAGCGATTCACTGGTTGCCCACGAAATTTGTGGTTGTCTATCATAACATAAATATTAAAAGAACCGTAAAGATGAACGTTAATGTATGTGTTGCGTTGTTGTATAGTATATATTATAAATATTACACCGAATACCATCATCACCACCACGTAGGTGAAATATCGCGTGGGATAGTGAATATAAAAGACCACTTGGTAATGAAAACAAATTGCAGTGGGTTTCCGCTCTAAGACGTAATGAAACAACTACCGACTAATATTTGATTAATATATGAATTTGTTTTCTGGTGTCGTTAACAATGGTATTTATTTTGCTTAACGACACCACTAGAGCATATTGATTTAAGTAACCGTCGGCTATTGGATGTCAAACATTTGGTCTTCGAGAGGACAGACGCTACATGTTTCCATCAGTAGCGAGGATATTTTGCATGCAACATCCCACATACAGGGTAGTACATACCACGGCCTTTCATACTGCAGTCGTGGTGCAATGGCTGGAACGAGAAATAGCCGAATGGGCCTACCGACATGTGGTGATAGGAAAATGCTGCTTCCACATAATCAGGCGCCAGGAGTCATCGATCTGTTTTAACCATATGATGACGGCTAGTCAACTATGTTTTTACTTTGTTCCTTCCAACCGGTATCGGTGGCGTCGTGGTTAGGCCATTGGTCTACAGGCTGGTAGGTACTGGGTTCGGATCCCAGTCGAGGCATGGAATTTTAATCCAGATACCGATCCAAACCCTGTGTGAGTGTTCCGCAAGGCTCATTGGGTAGGTATAAACCACCTGCCCCGACCAGTGATCCATTACTAGTTTAACAAAGGTCACAGTTTGTGCTATCCTGCCTGTGGGAAGCGCAAATAAAAGGTACGTTGCTGCCTGTTGTAAAAGAGTAGCCTATGTGACGACAGCGGGTTTCCTCTAAAAAAGAGTGTCCGAATGACCATATGTTTGATGTCCAATAGCCGATGATAAGATAACTATTATAAATACATTATTTATTCTAACCAGTGTGCTATTTCAAGGGTATATTTGATAAATAAATTTTAGTAATTAAATGGTTATGTTATTTCTTTGATTTTCAAACAGGGTCTGATCCATTTCTATGTGAATTACACCAATTGAGATGGAGCACCCGTCCGTTCCTTTGTGCATCACTCGTGGGTGAGTTGGGTGATCAAACGTTGTTGACCCAGTATTTTGCATTCCTTTGTTTTAAATTGTATTTAGAATAGTCATGTTTATCATGCTGAAAGGTTTTGTCAGAGATTAACACAATAAACATACATATTAACATAATATAAATGTGTATTAAAACATTTAGTTGTTTAAAGAGTTTGCATTGGAGCTGTGTGTGTCTGGTCATTTATAGTGTGTAGTAATATATGTACATGTACTTGTCAGTAAGATATATTGATACTTTACTGTAAAATGCACAGAACAATGTTTTAATTAGTGTACTGAACTATCATGCAGTTATTGAACTGTCATGTAATACGAATAATGAAATATAGTTTCATCTCATATAATGATGCAACGTTCGGTGAGAGACCATACTTTGTTTACGAAACGAGCCCAAAATATTGTATTTAAGTATCTTCCGTCACTCTTATCACTAAACATGTTGCCATTGTCCCGCCTTGTGTTGACAATCTGCCTTAAAGAAAATACTGTCAGAAGTGGGATTGCTACAACCAGATGGGCAATAATATCAGAGAGATACATGACCTCTTGGTTGACTAGGATATAACAACTATGGATAGAGAAGAAGATAAACTGAAAATATGGCGAGCTATAAGTTGAAATGTTATTCAGAGACCTTCAGTTATTAAGATTTAAACTCACTGAATAAAACTTAACATTGCTGTCTTAAAAAACAACCTCAAAACCCCCAAATCAACCTTAACCATTAATGCTTAAAACTGGTAGACATGTGCAACCGTTCAGGGACAGAACTAAAACATTAGGTGTAGGGTATGCAACTGTACCCAGTCAGTAGGCTCAATGGGCTATTTCTCGTTCCAGCCAGTCAACTAAGACTGGCATATCAAAGGTCGTGGTATGTGCTATCCTGTCTTTTGGATGGTGCATACAAGTATGTCAGTATTACCATATGTTTGGCATGCAATAGTTGATGATTAATAAATCAGTCATCTAGTGGTGTCGTTAAACAAAACAAACTTAAACTTTATGAATCTCCGCAATTGCCTACGGCATGTTTTAGTGTTTCTGTTTCCTTGTTTCAGTATACACTTTACAAGGGTTGCTCTCTTGGGCGTAGCCATGCCAGGCCCCGAGGAACCAGGGCTAGGTGGAGATGGGGGCTGAGTGGCCTGTGCTTACCCACTCTAGGACGCAAATATACGTGTTTCGTCCTACTCCATATAAATAAAGGTACAAATATACGTGTTTCGTCCTACTCCATATAAATAAAGGTACAAATATACGTGTTTCGTCCAACTCCATATAAATAAAGGTACAAATATACGTGTTTCGTCCTACTTATAAAACAAATTATCCCCCATATAAATAAAGGTACAAATATACGTGTTTCGTTTATAAATAAAGGTACAAATATACGTGTTTCGTTACTATATAAATTATATATTATTATTAAAGGTACAAATATACGTGTTTCGTCCAACTCCATATAAATAAAGGTAAACTTATAACTTATCCACCAATAAGGGGATTTTGTTTTATTATTTTTTTTTTACTATTATTATTATTATTATTTCTTTTTTATTGAAAACATATTATATTGCATAAACAACAAAATAGATATCGTTCCTACGGGCCTGCATGCTGCACGATATGTCATCCAGATGCCACACCATGTCTGGGTAACACGTCTACGTTTACACATTTTACTGATACAATTTACAAACACCCTTTCAGTTATAAAGGGCAAATCCTGAGTTTGCTGCATTTGCGTCGCAGGATCTAACCCCTCGGTGGATCCATTCAACTGACTGGGTTTTCCTCGTTACCAGTGCAGCACAAGTGGTCAAATGCCGATATATGTGCTTTCCTGTCTGTGGGAAACTGCATGTAAAATATCCGTTGCTGCTTTAGAAAAAATGTGGAGGGTATCCCCTGATGAATACCTGTCGGAATTACCAAATGTTCGACATTCAATAGCCGACGGATAATTAATCAATGTGCTCTGGTGGTGTCGTTATATAAAACAAACGTTAACTGACTAATAAACATGTGAAAGAACTTAAATGAATACTGAATACAGAGTCGTATTCAGAATACCAGTGTGTTTCTGTTCGTTCTACTGTTTGTAAGTTCTACTGGATTTCTAGTAATGTCGTAAATACAAACGAATCTATACTAGATAATAAAACTGAGTGTTCAAGTTTTTGTTTGAACGACACCACTACAGCATATGGACTTATTCATCATCGGCTGTAAGATATCAACCATTTAATAATCCTTACATATAATCTTACAGAGGAATCCTGCTACATTTGTTCAGCAAGGGATGCACCATTCCACAGACTGGTTAGCACATACCACGACCTTTGATATACCAGTCGTGGTGTTGTTCAGTAGCCTATACTGTATTTTGAATCCGAGTAATTTCGTACATAAAAAAACACAATCGATAATAGTAAAAACACTTGAATGGTCAGAAGCACGTTTAATACAGAACCATTGATATGTAACACAGAAATACGTATTTAGTCTGTAATTAAATCCGTTAAAAAAAGTATGTTAGTCGGCAACATGTTAACAGTGGTATTATCGCTATGAACGGTTATAGTAAACTAAAATGTCTTACATCATTCATTATTTTTGATAATACATAATAATAACACACATATGTATGATACCAATTTAAAGACAAACGACTAGCTGATCGTGGGTGATGACTACGTCGTCACTGCCGTACCATCCAATGAAAAACAAACGATTACTCTGTGATGTATACGTTAATCTTAATGTTTTCTCTTTCAAGCCAGTGCACAGCAACTGGTCAAATGACGTGGTGTATATTGTCTTGTCTGTAGGAAACTGCATATGAAAAATCTCTTGCTGCATTAGAGAAAACCTAGCAGATTTTCTCTGATCGCTAAGTGTTATAATTGCCTAATGTGTGACATCCAAAAGCCAATGATAAATTAATCAAGAAGTAGAAGTAATGGCAGTAGCAGCTGCAGTAGTAGTAGTGACAGCAGCAGTAGCAGTAGCAGCAACAGCGGCAGTAGCAGTAGCAGTAGTAGCAACAAAAACGGCAGCAGCAATAGTGGCAGCAATATTAGCAGCAGCCCAGCAGTAGTAGTAGTATCAGGCGCGGCAGCAACAGCAGTAGTAGTAGTAGCAGCAGCAGAAGTGGTACTAAAGAAAAAAACCTCTAAATTTTCACATGCTTTATTGTATAAAAACAAACGCAAACATGCCCATAGGAAAACCAAAACAAATATGTGTCGGGAACTCATACAAGAAACCACCAGATCAGTTCGCTTTGTGTTGTTATTGTTGATTTGTTCTCTCTTTTTTTGCCAGAAAATGTAGCATTCTGAGTTTTCAGTTGTAATCGATATTGACCCGCGCTTTGAACGAATTCAGATGGATTTATTTAACAACACTCAAACATGTTACAATATGTAACAAGAGGACAGTGCAAATACATAGTTAACATACACGACAAAACGAGAAATCAATACAGAATATCTATAGTTAACATCGAACGCCGAGTACGTAATCAAAATATCTATCAAGTGCGATGGAGAAACATTAATTCATGAGTTCACAAGACTATATTTGTTTTTGGTAAAAAGAATAACTAAAACAATGTGTTTCAATAATAGTTCATTACACAACTGCGGAATACTTTCCATTAAAAAAAACCCCGCTAGGATTAGTTCTATTATATATAATGTGAACCATGGAATTAATGCGAGGAACATATTAATGCGACAAATTAATCCGCATTATACTTGTATCCTATATCACAACCCTATTTCGTTTATCCTGCAATCCTACAGATACATGACTTCGTTCTTTGTAAGGTGCTAGCTACATTCTATCACATTCCAAAAAGCGTTTCTAAACTCTAATTCATATTGCAAAACTAAAATGTATCTGTATTCACTGTGCTAAAACACATGAAAAAAAATTTTTTTTTATGTTCATTGGACATACCCGAGTCGAGTCGGGCTTATGTCATGTAACCTATATGTTTGGTCAGTGACTGAAAATATAGAGATTCATGATATCTTGCCAATGAATACAGTGATTGTGGGATACATAAATAAATACATATTAACAGTACCTTAAATGAGATGTGTATCGGTGTGCTCTTACTATGACTGTGGACATTACTCTAAAAGCACTCATCATTATTTCTTTGAATGTTAATTTTATAATCAGCGAAAGCAAATCTCTAAACAGTTAAAACAATTGATCTGCAATTGATATTAAACGGCCGAGACACGTTTAATGATGATACGAATCAACAAATATTTGAGTATGTTCACAAATACATTAAAAAGACACAACTTTTGACTAAGAAAACGTTATCTCGTCGTGCAGAATAATGTTTTGTTGTTGTTGTTACTTTTTTATTATTATATTGTTATTACATACTAGTTGGGCTGTCTGAGAAGTGCTGCTACTAGTACTACTACTACAAATAATAATGCTACTGCTACTGCTACTACTACTACTACTACTACTACTACTACTACTACTACTACTACTACTACTACTACTACTACTACTACTACTACTACTAATAATAATAATATAATATAATTAATATTATTAAACCATCGATTACATCTATCTCATTTCTTTTCCTTCTCTCTCCCTTCAGCTTATTCAATCGTTTTTCACAAACGTTTACTTTGATTGATTTATTTATTTACTGAACATTGCAGGCGCCATTATTGTACAATTTAATGTGTGTAATTAGGAGAGGGCCTCATAGTTGGAAAAATTGTGACCATTGTGTGTGTGTGTGTGTGTGTGTGTGTGTGTGTGTGTGTGTGTGTGTGTGTGTGTGTGTGTGTGTGTGTGTGTGTGTGTGTGTGTGTGTGTGTGTTCTAATGTTTTCAATATTTATTATATTTACATTTCATTAAATAACGACATTCATCTCCAATGGGTGGGTGAAGTGATCGCTTGATGGGCGGTCGATCCCTGTCGGTGGACCCATTGAGCTATTTCTTGTTCTATTCAACCGGCCTCGGTGGCGTCGTGGCATGCCATCGGTCTACAGACTGGTAGGTACTGGGTTCGGATCCCAGTCGAGGCAAGGGATTTTTAATCCAGATACCGACTCCAAACCCTGAGTGAGTGCTCCGCAAGGCTCAATGGGTAGGTGTAAACCACTTGCACCGACCAGTGATCCATAACTGGTTCAACAAAGGCCATGGTTTGTGCTATCCTGCCTGTGGGAATAAAAGATCCCTTGCTGCTAATCGGAAGAGTAGTCCATGTAGTGGCGACAGCGGGTTTCCTCTCAAAATCTGTGTGGTCCTTAACGATATGTCTGACGCCATATAACCGTACATAAAATGTGTTGAGTGCGTCGTTAAATAAAACAATCTTTCTTTCTTTCTTTCTTTGTTCTATTCAGTGCATCACAATTGTTATACCAAAGGCGGTGGTATGAGATATCCTGTCTGTGGGATGATGTATATATAATGGAAACAGTATAGCGGGTTTCCACTTTAAGACTACATGTCAAAATTACCAAATATTTGATATCCAATAGCCAATGATAAATAAATCAATGTGCTCTAGTGGTGTCTTAAAGGAAACAAACTTCAACATTTCATCTCCAATATCAGTATTACAACGATTAAATAGCCTGGTTTCTTTAGGAATGTTAAACCATCTACCTGTTTCTAAAGGTAATCTTAAATTTGACATACACAATGTAGTTATTCATTAGTGTTCGTATCTTGAAATTGGTATTCGAATATTCGATAGAAATGACGAATTAATGTTCGAACACCAACTAAACAACAAATACTAACGGGTTTCTTATAGTTTGAATTGTGTAATAGACTTGTAATGACCCTCAGAAGCAAGTTACGACAAAACGAAAATCAAAATCATAATGCAGTAGTGACTTTGACTTCTCTAAGTTATAAATACTACATTATAAATACAAAAAAACCCCAGCACTAAACGAGTATGACAAACAAATATGCACCGTGAACACGGCTTGTTTTAGCTAAAGAAATGTAACATTTTTTACAACACACAAACCCTTCACAATATGTAACAAGAGAACAATGGAAATACATAAGTAACTTACATGGCAAGAACACGCATCAACACAGAATATTTACAGCGGATATGTAATCAAAGTAGCTCAAATTTGTGTATTACATAAAACAGCATACATTTCATTGTAAACAAATTAAACACGCTAAGATTAGATATATAACATATATTTGTGATGAAAAACGTTTTTGACTATTTTTTGCTTGCTATCCATATTACCTTTGTCTTAGGATAATTTCATTTGAAACCAGAAATATTTGCATACTAATCTAGCATAAACATTGTGCTGTCTAGGGATTCGGGAGATCCATCGAGAATGAAACTTGTATGATCTGCCTGTTGGAATATTAAATATTATTCACCTTCTACAGCAATTTCTTTTATATTCTTAGAATGTCGAAAAAAAAGTTCCAAGAATTTCTGCACATATAATAAATATGTATGGCGACAGCCACTTTTCATTATTGTAAAATGTTTTAATCCAATTCTGTATCGATATTTTAAAATGAAATATGTCAAAAGCTTTGTCAATAAATGACCACGATACAGAATCCAAAGCTTTCTCATAATCGACTAGTAATAATAATCAGGGGATATATTGTAATGCTGTATAATGCATATCGTCAAATATTAATATTTACTCCAATATATCTATCCTTAAAAAAAAATCCGGTCTGGTCTTTATGTATTATTTTATCTAACACTGTTTTTATTCTATTAGCTATACAACCAGAGGCCAATTTGTAAACACAGTTTAACAAAGTCAAAGATATCCTGTTTTAAGACATTGTTTAGGTTTATTTGGTTTTGGAATGCATGCTACCTTTAATTGCTGTGCATTGGACATGCCATTAATAAAGTGACTGCCGTTTGTTGAGTGAACTATGAGATGTCGTATGGCAATCCAGAAAAACAATAAAGAACACTGCAGAGAACCTATGCAATTACATAGTTAACTTACATGACACAAGCACGCATCAACAGACAATATCTGCAGTTAACAATGAACCCTGGGTACGTGATCAAAATAGCAACAATGTGTGGAGAAACAACAATTAACAAGTTCACAAGACTTGATTAAAGATAATAATGGTGCATCTCACACAACAAACCTGCATACCTTTCATTTTAAACACGCTAAGATTAGTTCAATCAATAAACATGTTGTCATGATCCCGTCTTGTGCTGATAATCTACGTTAAAGAAAATAGTCACATAAGTGGGATTGCTACACCCGGATGGACATCCAGATGGACAGTAATATCAAAGAGATAAATAACCTCCAGGTTGACTACGATATGACAACTATAGATAGATAAGAAGACAAATTGAAAAGATGACGGCTCCTACATCAACACAGCAACAGGTTCAAATGTTATTCCACGAGCTACAGTTATTAAGATTTTAACTCACTGAGCAAGTGTTTTAGTGACAGTCTAAAACAGAAAAGCTATTAATGCTTACCACTGGTGAACAGATTTAGCAGTTCAGGAACAGACCTAAAACATTAGGGGACCCAACTTTGAAAGACTGGATTGATTGGTAACCTACAGCGTCTGGACAGACCACGTAAATTCGTAGACAAACTACATCCGCGATATTGAAAGCACATCGAGCTTCTACAGCTGCTGCATATAATGTTCTGTGGTTACGCTTCCATAGATGGTGACTCAGTAGAAAAATAAAACCTCAAACTATTCACGTTGAGAGACTTGCTGAGTTCCTGCTATATCTCCGGTCGACCTTGAAACTTAAAGGATCTACGATTGCTGGATATGTTTTGGTTATTGCCACTGTTCGTGACTCTGCCACGGGTACTAAATTAGCTGCTGTTCCTGAAATTCATTCCATGATTAAAGGGTTTAAGCACGAAGATCAGATTCAACGATTTCGTCCTCCTAAATGGGATCTTAATTTAGTTCTGAGGGCCTTGCCTCAAGCACCTTATGAGCCTGCTGCGGAGGTTTCTTTAGAGGTTTGGACTAGGAAGACGGTATTCCTGTTAAGGTTCGCTACAGTGGCAAGAGTATCGAAGATACATGCTTTAGATTTAATCGCGACTACTCTTCGGTTTCATTGGGACTTTTGATGAACTTTGTTGCTAAAAATCATTTGCCGGATCAATGTCCTCGCACCTATGATGTGAAAGCACTCTTTTCCATTGTGGGTTCACACGATGTGTAAGACTTGCCGTTATGTCCTGTTCGAGCCCTTAAGCTGTATTTGGACAGAACTGCAACTTTTCGCAAACATGCAAAAGAGATTGTTTCTCTCTTGCAACAAGAGACATTTGAAAGACATTACTAAAAACACAGTGTCTTCGTGGATACGATCCATCATTCTGTGTGCCTACCAATCAGCAGGGTTACCTCCACCGTCGGCATCTAACCCTCATGAACTGCATGCCTTGGCTGCTACTATGTCACTGCATTATAACACTCCGGTTTCCAGCATCGTAACCGGGTGTTATTGG